>NC_069503.1:751549064-751634064 GCF_027579735.1 Bombina bombina | reverse complement strand
GGACAAAAAGGAGGAACAACAATCTCACAGTTATTATTGTCAGAAGAGACCACTTTAGGCAAAAAGAAACAGAACCTTCCAAGTCAAAAGCTGAATATCTAAATTATGCATAGTTTCAAAAGGAAGAACCTGCAAAACTCTTAAAACCAAATTCAGGTCCCTTGGAGGAAATATTGGCTTAATCCTAATTAACACCTGAACAAAAAACTCTGAAAACGCTTAAAGACTAAAAGAGGTGAAAATATGGCCCTTTAAAGAACTGGCGTTTAAACCCTTATCCAAACCATCCTGAAGATTTCTACGAATTCTAAAAGAGTGCCAACGAAAACCATGATTCACACACCAAGAAATAAAGGCCCTTAAAACCTTGTGATAAATCTTAATTGTCAAAGGTTTATGGGCCATTATCAAAGTCTCACTGACAGAATTAGAAAAACCTATTTTTGTTTTAAAACCAAGTTTTCAATCTCCAAGCCATCAAGTTTTAAGATTTGAAACTCTGATGAAAAAAAAACAGGCCTTGAGACAGAAGGTTGTGGTGCAGAGGATGCCCCAATGGAATGATGATTTACCCACAAAGAAAAGAATTGCATTGCTCTGAAATCCAGAATCTTCTGAAACAACCAAGTACAATTCTTGCTCCACTGACAAAGCATACAAAGCTGGAGAAGTCTCATGTGAAACCGAGCAAAAGAAATAGCAACCTAAAGTGTAAAATAATATAAAGGTTTTTGCAGCTCAATTCCAAATAAAGATACCTGTAATAATAGTTCCCAGGCTATGATGTACATCCCCAAGTGTAATTACTAATAGCCTATAAGCTAAATGAGTGCCAACAATATTTTTATAAACCCCATGCTTACTTAATAGGCACCTAAACTACTGGACTATTTGCAGAAAATAACTGCTTCCAGTAGACATTCAATCATGTGCTGCAGGGTTCAAGTCCAGTGGGAATGCATGGGAATTGAGTTCCTGCACTATTTTTGTAGGAGGAACTAAGTTCCCCCTAGACAGAGAACAGAAACACTTCAGTAAACACTGCTGCTACTGGTGGGAGGAGCAGGACCACAGTCTGGTTAGAGGGATAGTGAGATTCTCTAGTAATGGGCAGTAACACATCCTACAATACACTATATGCAAGCCTTTCAGCAGTCCTGCTGTGTGATCACCTCACACTTTGTGGAACACATGGTGCTTACATTTCTGTGTGGCTTGCTCTGGGGTTATTTAGCTCCCTTCAGCAGAAATAGGACTATTGCACCTTAAAGGGACATTAAACCCAAACATTTTCTTTCATGGATTAGAAAGAGCGTGCAATTTTCTAATTTACTTCTATTATCTAACTTGCTTCATTCTCTTAATAATCTTTGCTGAAAAGAAAATCTAGATAGGCTCAGTAGCTGCTGATTGGTCGCTGCACATAGATGCCTAGTGTGATTTGCTCACTAATGTGCATTTCTATTTATTCAACAAAGGATATCTAAAGAATGAAGCAAATTAGATAACAGAAGTAAATTTGAATGTTGTTTAAAATTGTATTCTCTATCTTAATCGTGAAAGAAAATGTTTGGGTTTAATGTCCATTTAAGTGGGTGAGACTCTGTGTCAGAGGAGGAGTCTCAGGCCCAAAGGCAACCATTCAACCTTTCATTGGCTTTAATTTGCTTTCATTAACCAAAGTGTATAGATTATATACATTTAAATATAGTGTGTGTGTGTATAAAACAATATTAATTGTGAGGGGGGTGGAAGTCTTGGCGAGTTCCCACACTCTTTTTTTTTTTTTTAGGACTTGACCCCTGATGTGCTGTACGAGGATCTTTGTATGTGGAGTACGACGATAATCCAACAGGAGCAGACTAGGGACCGTTACCTGCGACACCTGGGGCAGGTATGTGACCAACTCCCACTGGGTGTAATTGTGCTACTTCCCAATATTCCATAAATTTTCCTCTGTCCAAACATTAGTTCTCCGAGGAGAAAATGGGCCTTAACTCGGTCTAAAGACCTCTCTCATAGAAGAGCATCTGAAGCACCTCCATTCTTGACCTTCCTCCTGTGGAGACAAAGAGTTTCTAGTAAGGTAGGAGGGGACTTAAGGGTTCTTAGAATTTTGAGAATCTTTGCCTCCTCCTAGCGCTCGGGGGGGGGGGGGATTCTCAGGAATAATGGCTTGTGGACTCTCCCACCTTATGAAAAGACTTAAACTGATGATTCATCATGAACGTGCAATTTTAGGATACTTTTCAATTTTCTTCTATTATCAAATTGACTTTCTTCCCTTGGTATCCTAAGTTGAAAAGTATACCCAGGTGCAACAATGGTTGCTACAGAAATGCCTCTGTCATTGGTTCATAGGGTTGCCAGTAGTCCTCCACAAAATTGCATTGGAGTCAAACAATGCCCCCAAAAAGCTTGTCCTTAGCCCCCAATCTTGATCCCACCATGCATATTTATTGACAAGTGAGCAATCCTTTTACTCTGTGGTTGCCAGTAAAATACAAATAAATATTTTACCTCTTTGGTTGCCAGTAACAAACAGAAATGTAACCCACTTGACTGCTCTCACTTCTTTCTACTCTATATTTGTAACGTGTTGAGGCAAAAGGAGACCTTTTATATTTAGCATCCAGAGACTAAAAAAAAAAAAAATGGAAATTTAAGTGTCTAGTATATTTTTTTATATATATATTTTACTGGACAATCTGCTAAAATACTAGACTGTCTAGTTGAATGCTGGAACCTGCCAACACAAGAAGTATTTAGCTAGGTCTCAGCAATATATTGCTGCTCTGGAACTATCTATGTGTTTAACCTAATTTGCAGGGGTTAAAACCCAGTTTGCAGGGGTTAAACAGTTATAAGCAAACAATAGTGCAATAATAACATGCTTTAACACATTTTTTTTTCTGCAGTTTCATGTCCCTTTAAATTATGTAGAAACAGACATTTGGATATTAGGCATTTTTAGTCAGTATATACATAGAGTTCCTATGCTACAGCAACACACAGGCACCTGACAAATACAGAAAAACACTAGAGGCAGTGAACCAACTACTTTTGTAAACACCACTGGATTCCATACAGTCCTCCTGCACAAGCCTGAAGCAATATATGCGCATATGCTTTTCCTGTGTGGGAAGCATCACAGAAAGCTTCCATTAACATTCTGAAATGCAGTAGATCAGCAGAACAATTAACACTCTTACGAGAAAAAAAAATATTCTTCTTTGTTCCTAAGCAGCAGAACGATGTATTAAATAAAAAGTTTTGCATTATTTCTTCCTCCAAAAATATATATTTACATTACAAATAATAAAAACAAAAACTGTTAGCTGGGAATATCCAACCAAATGACAGAGTAATTATAGTTTAATGATAAATTTTTATATATATATATATATATATATATATATATATATATATATATATATATATATATATATATATATATATATATATATATATATACACACACATATATATATATATATACACACACACCAAAAAGGGAAGGCACTCACTGGGTCTTATGAACAAATTGCTTTAATAAGTGATGTTTTGGGGTTGCCCCCGTTGTTTGATTTCTATTTACAAATAGAAATGTAGAACAAGCTTTGTCAGCCTGTGAATCTGCAGGACAGCCCAGATAGATTTTGTTTAATAAGTGAAGTCTATTCCAAATAGAACAGTCATGTGAGCCAATTTACATGGGTTGGTAGCTGTTCCATGTGATTTATTTCAGTTTTTCATGCATGTTTTCATATTAAAGCCATTTGTTTCCTGGGTTAGCTGCATTCACATTTTCAAACTATGGCCTAGATTTGGAGTTTGGCGGTAGCCGTGAAAACCAGCGTTAGAGGCTCCTAACGCTGGTTTTAGGCTACCTCCGGTATTTGGAGTCACTCAAAATAGGGTCTAACGCTCACTTTTCAGCCGCGACTTTTCCATACCGCAGATCCCCTTACGTCAATTGCGTATCCTATCTTTTCAATGGGATTTTTCTAACTCCGGTATTTAGAGTCGTGTCTGAAGTGAGCGTTAGAAATCTAACGACAAAACTCCAGCCGCAGAAAAAAGTCAGTAGTTAAGAGCTTTCTGGGCTAACGCCGGTTCATAAAGCTCTTAACTACTGTACTCTAAAGTACACTAACACCCATAAACTACCTATGTACCCCTAAACCGAGGTCCCCCCACATCGCCGCCACTCGATTAAATTTTTTTAACCCCTAATCTGCCGACCGCCACCTACGTTATCCTTATGTACCCCTAATCTGCTGCCCCTTACACCGCCGACCCCTATATTATATTTATTAATCCCTAATCTGCCCCCCACAACGTTGCCGCCAGCTACCTACACTTATTAACCCCTAATCTGCCGTCCGCACGCCGCCGCCAGCTACATTATCCCTATGTACCCCTAATCTGCTGCCCTAACATCGCCGACCCCTATATTATATTTATTAACCCCTAACCTGCCCCCCACAACGTCGCCGCCACCTACCTACAATAATTAACCCCTAATCTGCCGACTGCAAAGAGCCGCCAGCTACATTATAGCTATGTACCCCTAATCTGCTGCCCCTAACACCGCCGACTCCTATATTATATTTATTAACCCCTAACCTGCCCTCCCTAACATCGCCGACACCTAACTTCAATTATTAACCCCTAATCTGCCGACCGAATCTCGCCGCTATTCTAATAAATGTATTAACCCCTAAAGCTAAGTCTAACCCTAACACTAACACCCCCCTAAGTTAAATATAATTTACATCTAATGAAATTAATTAACTCTTATTAAATAAATTATTCCTATTTAAAGCTAAATACTTACCTGTAAAATAAACCCTAATATAGCTACAACATAAATTATAATTATATTATAGCTATTTTAGGATTAATATTTATTTTACAGGTAACTTTGTATTTATTTTAACCAGGTACAATAGCTATTAAAAAGTTAAGAACTATTTTATAGCTAAAATAGTTAAAATAATTACAAATTTACCTGTAAAATAAATCCTAACCTAAGTTACAATTAAACCTAACACTACACTATCAAATTAATTAAATAAAATACCTACAATTACCTACAATTAAACCTAACACTACACTATCAATAAATAAATTAAATACAATACCTACAAATAACTACAATGAAATAAACTAACTAAAGTACAAAAAATTAAAAAAGAACTAAGTTACAAAAAATAAAAAAATATTTACAAACATAAGAAAAATATTACAACAATTTTAAACTAATTACACCTACTCTAAGCCCCCTAATAAAATAACAAAGCCCCCCAAAATAAAAAAATGCCCTACCCTATTCTAAATTACTAAAGTTCAAAGCTCTTTTACCTTACCAGCCCTGAACAGGGCCCTTTGCGGGGCATGCCCCAAGAAGTTCAGCTCTTTTGCCTGTAAAGAAAAACATACAATACCCCCCCCAACATTACAACCCACCACCCACATACCCCTAATCTAACCCAAACCCCCCTTAAATAAACCTAACACTAAGCCCCTGAAGATCTTCCTACCTTATCTTCACCATACCAGGTTCACCGATCGATCCAGAAGAGCTCCTCCGATGTCCTGATCCAAGCCCAAGCGGGGGGCTGAAGAGGTCCATGATCCGGCTGAAGTCTTCATCCAAGCGGGAGCTGAAGAGGTCCATGATCCGGATGAAGTCTTCTATCAACGGCATCTTCAATCTTCTTTCTTTGGGAGCCATCATCTTCCATCCGACGCGGAACATCCTCTTCTCCAGACGCCTACTAGCCGAATGACGGTTCCTTTAAATGACGTCATCCAAGATGGCGTCCCTCGAATTCCGATTGGCTGATAGGATTCTATCAGCCAATCGGAATTAAGGTAGGAATATTCTGATTGGCTGATGGAATCAGCCAATCAGAATCAAGTTCAATCCGATTGACTGATAGAATCCTATCAGCCAATCGGAATTCGAGGGACGCCATCTTGGATGACGTCATTTAAAGGAACCGTCATTCGTCGTTCAGTCGTCGGCCAGGATGGATGTTCCGCGTCGGAGGTCTTCAGGATCCTGCCGCTCCGCTCCGGATGGATGATGATAGAAGATCCCGCTTGGATGAAGACTTCAATCGGATGGAAGACCTCTTCTGCCCCGCTTGGATGAAGACTTCTACCGGATGGAGGACCTCTTCTTGCTCCGCTTGGATCAAGACTTCGGACCCTCTTCTGGACCGATCGCTGAACCTGGTGAGGTGAAGACAAGGTAGGGAGATCTTCAGGGGCTTAGTGTTAGGTTTATTTAAGGGGGGTTTGGGTTAGATTAGGGGTATGTGGGTGGTGGGTTGTAATGTTGGGGGGGGGTATTGTATGTTTTTTTTTACAGGCAAAAGAGCTGAACTTCTTGGGGCATGCCCCGCAAAGGGCCCTGTTCAGGGCTGGTAAGGTAAAAGAGCTTTGAACTTTAGTAATCTAGAATAGGGTAGGGCATTTTTTTATTTTGGGGGGCTTTGTTATTTTATTAGGGGGCTTAGAGTAGGTGTAATTAGTTTAAAATTGTTGTAATATTTTTCTTATGTTTGTAAATATTTTTTTATTTTTTGTAACAGTTCTTTTTTAATTTTTTGTACTTTAGTTAGTTTATTTCATTGTAGTTATTTGTAGGTATTGTATTTAATTAATTTATTGATAGTGTAGTGTTAGGTTTAATTGTAGGTAATTGTAGGTATTTTATTTAATTAATTTATTGATAGTGTAGTGTTAGGTTTAATTTTAACTTAGGTTAGGATTTATTTTACAGGTAAATTTGTAATTATTTTAACTATTTTAGCTATTAAATAGTTATTAACTATTTAATAGCTATTGTACCTGGTTAAAATAAATACAAAGTTACCTGTAAAATAAATATTAATCCTAAAATAGCTATAATATAATTATAATTTATATTGTAGCTATATTAGGATTTATTTTACAGGTAAGTATTTAGCTTTAAATAGGAATAATTTATTTAATAAGAGTTAATTAATTTCGTTAGATTAAAATTATATTTAATTTAGGGGGGTGTTAGTGTTAGGGTTAGACTTAGCTTTAGGGGTTAATACATTTATTAGAATAGCGGTGAGCTCCAGTCGGCAGATTAGGGGTTAATAATTGAAGTTAGGTGTCGGTGATGTTAGGGAGGGCAGATTAGGGGTTAATACTATTTATTATAGGGTTAGTGAGGCGGATTAGGGGTTAATAACTTTATTATAGTAGCGCTCAGGTCCGCTCGGCAGATTAGGGGTTAATAAGTGTAGGCAGGTGGAGGCGACGTTGTGGGCGGCAGATTAGGGGTTAATAAATATAATATAGGGGTCGGCGGTGTTAGGGACAGCAGATTAGGGGTACATAGGGATAATGTAAGTAGCGGCGGTTTACGGAGCGGCAGATTAGGGGATAATAATAATATGCAGGGGTCAGCGATAGCGGGGGCGGCAGATTAGGGGTTAATAAGTGTAAGGTTAGGGGTGTTTAGACTCGGGGTACATGTTAGGGTGTTAGGTGCAGACGTAGGAAGTGTTTCCGCATAGCAAACAATGGGGCTGCGTTAGGAGCTGAACGCGGCTTTTTTACAGGTGTTAGGTTTTTTTTCAGCTCAAACAGCCCCATTGTTTCCTATGGGGGAATCGTGCACGAGCATGTTTTTTAGGCTGGCCGCGTCCGTAAGCAACTGTGGTATCGAGAGTTGAAGCTGCGTTAAATATGCTCTACGCTCCTTTTTTGGAGCCTAACGCAGCCTTTATGTGGACTCTCAATACCAGAGTTATTTTTATGGTGCGGCCAGAAAAAAGCCGGCGTTAGCTTTTCGGGTCGTTACCGACAAAACTCTAAATCTAGCCGTATGAGACTTGTAAAAAAACAAAGTGTTTTCATGGCAAACAAATGATTGGAAAGGGAGATGGCAGTGAGGCTTTCATCATATGTTCACATACTTTTCTGGGATTGTAGTTTTACTGGTAAAATCTGAAAATAATAAATATAATAATATACATTTTGTAATCAAAATATAAGTGATCTAAAATGTTTAGAGAGAGACATAAGTCCTTTTTCTAAATTACTTTCTTGTGATTTGCTGCATTAAAAAAGGGATATGAAACCCATTTTCCCCTTTCATGATTCAGATAGAACAGGCAATTTTAAGCAACTTTCTAACTTTCTTGGAAAGCAGGAATGTAAGCTTAGGAGCAGGACCATATTTGGTTCAGCACCCTGGGTAGTGCTTGCTGATTGGTGGCTACATTTAGCCACCTATCAAACAAGCACTACTGAGGTGTTGAATCAAAAATGGTCTGGCTCCTAAGCTTTCATTCCTGCTTTTCAAATAAAGATACCAAGAGAACAAAGAAAAATCATAATAGTAATAAATTAGAAAGTAGGTTAAAATTGCATGGTCTATCTGAATCATAAAAGAACAAAATTGGGTTTCATATCCCTTTAAGAGGGCATTTTATTTATCTTTATCCAATGAAAAAACATAATTTATGTAAAAACTTACCTGATAAATTCATTTCTTTCATATTAGCAAGAGTCCATGAGCTAGTGACGTATGGGATATACATTCCTACCAGGAGGGGCAAAGTTTCCCAAACCTCAAAATGCCTATAAATACACCCCTCACCACACCCACAAATCAGTTTAACGTATAGCCAAGAAGTGGGGTGATAAGAAAAAAGTGCGAAAGCATAAAAAATAAGGAATTGGAATAATTGTGCTTTATACCAAAAAATCATAACCACCACAAAAAGGGTGAGCCTCATGGACTCTTGCTAATATGAAAGAAATGAATTTATCAGGTAAGTTCTTACATAAATTATGTTTTCTTTCATGTAATTAGCAAGAGTCCATGAGGTATGGGATAATGAATACCCAAGATGTGGATCTTCCACGCAAGAGTCACTAGAGAGGGAGGGATAACATAAAGACAGCCAATTCCGCTGAAAATAATCCACACCCAAAATAAAGTTTAAATTTTATAATGAAAAAAACTGAAATTATAAGCAGAAGAATCAAACTGAAACAGCTGCCTGAAGTACTTTTCTACCAAAAACTGCTTCAGAAGAAGAAAACACATCAAAATGGTAGAATTTAGTAAAAGTATGCAAAGAAGACCAAGTTGCTGCTTTGCAAATCTGATCAACCGAAGCTTCATTCCTAAACACCCAGGAAGTAGAAACTGACCTAGTAGAATGAGCTGTAATCCTTTGAGGCGGAGTCTTACCCGACTCGACATAAGCATGATGAATTAAAGATTTTAACCAAGATGCCAAAGAAATGGCAGAGGCCTTCTGACCTTTCCTAGAACCGGAAAAAATAACAAATAGACTAGAAGTCTTTCAGAAATTCTTAGTAGCTTCAACATAATATTTCAAAGCTCTAACTACATCCAAAGAATGCAATGATCTCTCCTTAGAATTCTTAGGATTAGGACAAAATGAAGGAACCACAATTTCTCTACTAATGTTGTTAGAATTCACAACCTTAGGTAAAAATTTAAAAGAAGTTCGCAACACCGCCTTATCCTGATGAAAAATCAGAAAAGGAGACTCACAAGAAAGAGCAGATAATTCAGAAACTCTTCTAGCAGAAGAGATGGCCAAAAGAAACAAAACTATCCAAGAAAGTAATTTAATGTCCAGGGAATGCATTGGTTCAAACGGAGGAGCTTGAAGAGCCCCCAGAACCAAATTCAAACTCCAAGGAGGAGAAATTGACTTAACAGGTTTTATACGAACCAAAGCTTGTATAAAACAATGAATATCAGGAAGATTAGCAATCTCTGTGAAAAAGAACAGAAAGAGCAGAGATTTGTCCTTTCAAGGAACTTGCAGACAAACCTTTATCCAAACCATCCTGAAGAAACTGTAAAATTCTCGGAATTCTAAAAGAATGCCAGGAAAAACGATGAGAAAGACACCAAGAAATGTAAGTCTTCCAGACTCGATAATATATCTTCCTAGATACAGATTTACGAGCCTGTAACATAGTATTAATCACAGAGTCAGAGAAACCTCTTTGACTAAGAATCAAGCGTTCAATCTCCATACCTTCAAATTTAAGGATTTGAGATCCTGATGGAAAAAAAGGACCTTGCGACAGAAGGTCTGGTCTTAACGGAAGAGTCCACGGTTGGCAAGAGGCCATCCGGACAAGATCCGCATACCAAAACCTGTGAGGCCATGCTGGAGCCACCAGCAGAACAAACAAGCATTCCTTCAGAATCTTGGAGATTACTCTTGGAAGAAGAACTAGAGGAGGAAAGATATAGGCAGGATGATACTTCCAAGGAAGTGACAATGCATCCACTGCTTCCGCCTGAGGATCCCTGGATCTGGACAGATACCTGGGAAGTTTCTTGTTTAGATGAGAAGCCATCAGATCTATTTCTGGAAGTCCCCACATTTGAACAATCTGAAGAAATACCTCTGGGTGAAGAGACCATTCGCCCGGTTGTAACGTTTGGCGACTGAGATAATCCGCTTCCCAATTGTCTATACCTGGGATATGAACCGCAGAAATTAGACAGGAGCTGGATTCCGCCCAAACCAGAATTCAAGATACTTCTTTCATAGCCAGAGGACTGTGAGTCCCTCCTTGATGATTGATATATGCCACAGTTGTGACATTGTCTGTCTGAAAACAAATGAACGATTCTCTCTTTAGAAGAGGCCATGACTGAAGAGCTCTGAAAATTGCACGGAGTTCCAAAATATTGATTGGTAATCTCACCTCCTGAGATTCCCAAACTCCTTGTGCTGTCAGAGACCCCCAAACAGCTCCCCAACCTGTCAGACTTGCATCTGTTGAAATCACAGTCCAGGTTGGAAGAACAAAAGAAGCCCCCTGAACTAAACGATGGTGATCTGTCCACCACGTCAGAGAGTGTCGTACAATCGGTTTTAAAGATATCAATTGATATATCTTTGTGTAATCCCTGCACCACTGGATCAGCATACAGAGCTGAAGAGGTCGCATGTGAAAACGAGCAAAGGGGATCGCGTACGATGCAGCAGTAATAAGACCTAGAATTTCCATGCATAAGGCTACCGAAGGGAATGATTGAGACTGAAGGTTTCGACAAGCTGAAACCAATTTTAGACGTCTCTTGTCTTTCAGAGACAGAGTCATGGACACTGAATCTATCTGGAAACCCAAAAAGGTTACCCTTGTCTGAGGAATCAATGAACTTTTCGGTAAATTGATCCTCCAACCATGATCTCGAAGAAACAATACGAGTCGATTCGTATGAGATTCTGCTAAATGTGAAGACTGAGCAAGTACCAAGATATCGTCCAAATAAGGAAATACCACAATACGCTGTTCTCTGATTACAGACAGAAGGGCACCGAGAACCTTTGTAAAAATCCTTGGAGCTGTTGCTAGGCCAAACGGCAGAGCCACAAATTGGTAATGCTTGTCTAGGAAAGAGAATCTCAGAAACTGATAGTGATCTGGATGAATCAGAATATGCAGATATGCATCCTGTAAATCTATTGTGGACATATAATGCCCTTGCTGAACAAAAGGCAGAATAGTCCTTATAGTTACCATTTTGAATGTTGGTATCCTTACATAACGATTCAATATTTTTAGATCCAGAACTGGTCTGAAGGAATTCTCCTTCTTTGGTACAATGAAGAGATTTGAATAAAACCCCAGCCCCTGTTCCAGAACTGGAACTGGAATAATTACTCCAGCCAACTCTAGATCTGAAACACATTTCAGAAATGCTTGAGCCTTCGCTGGATTTACTGGGACCCGGGAAAGAAAAAATCTCTTTGTAGGAGACCTTATCTTGAAGCCAATTCTGTACCCGTCTGAAACAATGTTCTGAATCCAAAGATTATGAATTGAATTGATCCAAATTTCTTTGAAAAAACGTAATCTGCCCCCTACCAGCTGAGCTGGAATGAGGGCCGCATCTTCATGTGGACTTGGGAGCTGGCTTTGGTTTTCTAAAAGGCTTGGATTTATTCCAGACTGGAGATGGTTTCCAAACGGATACCGCTCCTGTGGATGAAGGATCAGGCTTTTGTTCCTTATTGTGACGAAAGGAACGAAAACGATTATTAGACCTAAATTTACCTTTAGATTTTTTATCCTGTGGTAAAAAAGTTCCTTTCCCTCCAGTAACAGTTGAAATAATAGAATCCAACTGAGAACCAAATAATTTATTACCCTGGAAAGAAAGGGAAAGCAAAGTTGACTTAGAAGACATATCAGCATTCCAAGTCTTAAGCCATAAAGCTCTTCTAGCTAAAATAGCTAGAGACATATACCTGACATCAACCCTAATGATATCAAAGATGGCATCACAAATAAAGTTATTAGCATGTTGAAGAAGATTAACAATGCTATGAGAATTATGATCTGTTACTTGTTGCGCTAAAGCTTCTAACCAAAAAGTTGAAGCTGCAGCAACATCCGCTAAAGATATAGCAGGTCTAAGAAGATTACCTGAACATAAGTAAGCTTTTCTTAGAAAGGATTCAATCTTCCTATCTAAAGGATCCTTAAAGGAAGTACTATCTGCCATAGGAATAGTAGTACATTTAGCAAAAGTAGAGACAGCCCCATCAACCTTAGGGATTTTGTCCCAAAACTCTAATCTGTCAGATGGCACAGGATATAATTGCTTAAAACGTTTAGAAGGAGTAAATGAATTACCCAAATTATTCCATTCCCTGGAGATTACTTCAGAAATAGCATCAGGGACAGGAAAAACTTCTGGAATAACTACAGGAGATTTAAAAACCTTATTTAAACGTTTAGATTTAGTATCAAGAGGACCAGAATCTTCTATTTCTAATGCAATTAAGACTTCTTTAAGTAAAGAACGAATAAATTCCATTTTAAATAAATATGAAGATTTATCAGCATCAACCTCTGACACAGAATCCTCTGAACCAGAGGAATCATTATCAGAATGATGATGTTCATTTAAAAATTCATCTGAAAAATGAGAAGTTTTAAAAGACCTTTTACGTTTACTAGAAGGAGGAATAACAGACATAGCCTTCTTAATGGATTTAGAAACAAAATCTCTTATGTTAACAGGAACACTCTGAGTATTAGATGTTGATGGAACAACAACAGGTAATGTAACATTACTAAAGGAAATATTATCTGCATTAACAAGTTTGTCATGACATTCAATACAAACAACAGCTGGAGGAACAGATACCACAAGTTTACAGCAGATACACTTAACTTTGGTAGATCCAGCACCAGGCATCTTCTGACTCAAGGTCAATCTGGGACATCTTGCAATATGTAATAGAAAAAACAACATATAAAGCAAAATTGATCAAATTCCTTAAATGACAGTTTCAGGAATGGGAAAAAATGTTAGTGAATAAGCTTCTAGCAACCAGAAGCAATAAACAATGAGACTTAAATAATGTGGAGACAATAGTGACGCCCATATTTTTTAGCGCCAAAAAAGATGCCCACATTATTTGGCGCCTAAATGCTTTTGGCGCCAAAAATGACGCCACATCTGGAACGCCAACACTTTTGGCGCAAAAAAAGTCAAAAAATGACGCAACTTCCGGCGACACGTATGACGCCGGAAACGAGAAAAAAAAATTTGCGCCAAAAAAGTCAGCGTCAAGAATGACGCAATAAAATGAAGCATTTTCAGCCCCCGCGAGCCTAACAGCCCACAGGGAAAAAAAGTCAAATTTTAAGGTAAGTAAAAAATTGATTTATTCATATGCATTATCCCAAATATGAAACTGACTGTCTGAAATAAGGAATGTTGAACATCCTGAGTCAAGGCAAATAAATGTTTGAACACATATATTTAGAACTTTATATAAAAGCGCCCAACCATAGCTTAGAGTGTCAAAGAAAATAAGACTTACTTACCCCAGGACACTCATCTACATGTAGTAGAAAGCCAAACCAGTACTGAAACGAGAATCAGTAGAGGTAATGGTATATATAAGAGTATATCGTCTATCTGAAAAGGGAGGTAAGAGATGAATCTCTACGACCGATAACAGAGAACCTATGAAATAGACCCCGTAGAAGGAGATCATTGAATTCAAATAGGCAATACTCTCCTCACATCCCTCTGACATTCACTGCACGCTGAGAGGAAAACCGGGCTCCAACCTGCTGCGGAGCGCATATCAACGTAGAATCTAGCACAAACTTACTTCACCACCTCCATAGGAGGCAAAGTTTGTAAAACTGATTTGTGGGTGTGGTGAGGGGTGTATTTATAGGCATTTTGAGGTTTGGGAAACTTTGCCCCTCCTGGTAGGAATGTATATCCCATACGTCACTAGCTCATGGACTCTTGCTAATTACATGAAAGAAATGTCTAATGAGAATTCATGCCTTAAAACCAGTTGCACTCTCAAATCTACAATAAAATAGTAACCTGCTTTTCTTGCAAATAAAATTTTAGAGTTTACTGTCCCTATAAATTATATTAGCAGTGACTCACTAAATTGATCTGGGAAACTGTGTACGGATTCATATTGGCAGGGACGAAACTACAGGGGGTGCACAGGTTGCAATTGCGACTGGGCCCCCAAGGGTGGGGGCCCAGCTTCAAAAAAATACTATTTTTTTTTTAATAAAAAAACATTGACCTGCCACTGCCTGCACTAATATCATGTGAGTGTGACATGATGCTTCACTAGTGTCTCTGACTACAGGGGTTAGTCTTTCCTTTTTACCCATTGGTGTTTATGTGTGTGTGTGTGTGTGTGTGTATGTATGTGACTGTGTGTGTGTATTTATGCATGTATGTGTGTATGTATGTATGTGACTGTGTGTGTGTGTGTGTGTGTATGTATGTATGTGACTGTGTGTGTGTGTATGTATGTATGTGACTGTGTGTGTGTGTATGTATGTATGTGACTGTGTGTGTGTGTGTGTGTATGTATGTATGTATGTATGTATGTGACCGTGTGTATTTATGCATGTATGTGTGTGTATGTATGTGACTGTGTGTATTTATGCATGTATGTATGTGTGTGTGTGTGTGTGTGTGTGTGTGTGTGTGTGTGTGTGTATATGTTTGTGGAACCAGCAAATTACAGACCTTGTTACTACAGCATGGGGGGGGGGGTAAACAGTGTCACTATACAGTACCACTATATACAGTATGGGGGGGCTGGACTATATCACAGACTTCTGTGGTCACTTTATAAAGTACTGGGGCGGGTAAGGTCAGGCCAGCCACCTCACCGGCAGATTACAGACTGTGTCACTGACTCACTATATACAGTACTGGTGGGTTAAACAGTGTCACTATATACAGTAATAGGGGGTCAGACCATCTTACAGACTGTGGGCACAGGGTACCTCCTTTTGCAGACATGTAATCTAATTAACTTTTTTCTGTGTTACATGTTAAAAAAAAAAAAAAAAAAGATATGTATCAGATTGACTTTTTTTTATGGGGGGCCTTCTTAGATTCTTGCACCTGGGCCCTGTGGTTTCTAGTTATGCCTCTGCATATTGGTGATTTAGGATGCTGAGAATCCGAGTATACATTCCTAAAAGTTTTAATTATGCTCCAATTTAGCTGAATGTTAGAAACTCCCAATCATGTAAATATTTTGCAGTGCTTCTTTCTTGTACACATTAAATCTCCTTTATGCACGCTACATATTGTCTCTGCAGCAATTCCTGCCCATGCATTGAAATGGAAAACTCATTAATTCCTGTGCCTCAAGCACTAAAAATAAGGCTAATCTTTTCAAAGACTTAATGTACCTGCTAGTTTCCATTGTATATCCCACTGTGCATATGTTCAGGCAAATAAATAGAGTCTAAGGCACTTGTATGTACAAATCGAGCATAACCAACAAATGCCTGTACTAATAGAGAGAGCACAAGTATCAATTTTGGTAATCGTTCAAAAACAGAATACCAAGAGTGAACAATTTCCTGTTTTTAAATACATATTATGAGCTTGGAGTTTTATGCTGCATGTTACAGGAAAATCTTCCCTATAGAAACACTAAATACATATTCAGTCCACACAGCATAGCAAGCATCAGTCAAATGCTCTTAGCTGTTCCATGCACATTCATAGGAGGAAGATCAAAAACTGGAGTAATTTGGGATTTTCAGATCCCATTGTTGCTAAAGGCTCAATTTATCAAGCCCTTCGCACACAAGAGAACCAGCAGTCATCAGACCAAACACTGCTTCCTAGCCACTTCACCTATTAGGTGGAGAATTTTAATCTCTCCGGTCTCGTCTAACCGGGCAGATTGACTGCTCCTGCCCACATGTGATTGGCTGTGCATGGGCAGGGGGCAGTATTCCACATGAGCGCAAAACAGCGCTTGCATGTAATGTTAAATCCCACCAGTAGAATTATGTCCGCCAGAGGCGAGCTTCGGCGGACAGGGGTGCATATGTACGCCCCTGTCCACTGTAGCTTGAAAATTCGAGCCCTAGGGAGAATCTTTATTTTTTTCTCTCAAACTACATAATAAATTACAAAAAGACTGACTATAGTCTCTGGGGAGCCCTTGCTTAAAAAAAAAAAACAACCAAATAATAAAAAAAAACTAAAAAAAAAAACACATTAGTAGAAGTTCATACTTTGATTTGCCTTTTGGAAGTGGTGGTATTTGTATAATTTGTATATAATTAGACTTTTACCACCTCTTCTGATAGAGGCGATAGGCAGCTTAAAGGGACACTGTACCCAAAATTTTTCTTTCGTGGTTCAGATTGAGCATGAAATTTTAAGCAACTTTCTAATTTACTCCTATTATCAAATTTTCTTCATTCTCTTGGTATCTTTATTTGAAATGCAAGAATGTAAGTTTAGATGCCGTCCCATTTTTGGTGAAAAACCTGGGTTGTCCTTGCTGATTGGTGGATAAATTCATCCACCAATAAAAAAGTGCTGTCCAGAGTACTGAAACCAAAAAAAAGCTTAGATACCTTCTTTTTCAAATAAAGATAGCAAGAGAACGAAGAAAAATTGATAATAGGAGCAAATTAGAAAGTTGCTTAAAATTGCATGCTCTTTCTGAATTACAAAAGAAATAATTTGGGTTCAGTGTCCCTTTAAGGTAATGACTACTGTAAATAATGGAAGGTTCAGAAAATCAGATTATTAAAAAAATGAACAAAGTCACAATCATTTCAGTATTGAATGGTCTTTCAGAAGATATTTATATAAAAAGTATTTTTCCCCCCATCCTCATGATTTTTGCAACAAATGTCCTCTACTGAGCATGGGCAAGGAACTGACTGGAGCTAGTACACGTGTCTCCTAGCAACCACTAGAAAGGGAAACCTAGTTATTTTGCTTTCCTGTAGTGACCACAGCATTTTAAAGTGACAGCTAATACATAGTGCACCATGTGTGTGAAAGTACAACCCACTTATTAGTTTTTTTATTACAACAATTAAACATACTTTTATATTCCTTTAAACTATGTATTTAATCCCTTTGCAGAGGTTATCACAGTTATATACAAGCAATAGTGCAAGTCTGCCACAACTTAGGAACTTCACTCCACTGCTCCTCCTGCCACTTTTACACTAACAGAAACAGAGAGCACCCAGGAATGCCCAGACCCCTCACTGGACCAGGCTAACTCAGGCTACCCAAACCTGAGCTGCCCAGATGCTCCCCTGAGTCTCGCTCCCCTGAAGGCCATGATAAAAGCTGTTCAGGTATTCTGTTCAGGCATCTACATTTATGGCACATCCAGTCCTAACACAATAAGACAAAATAACATACACTTCAAATTAAAAGGGACAATCTAAATTGTTCTGTGTCACTGGATCATTTTAATTTAATAGCTGCTGTTCCTCATTATGTAGTTACCTGATGCTAATGTACTTCAAAGTCATGCTCTGCTCTCATGCCACTGCAGGAGAGGATATGGCTAATGATTGAAGCAAATAGATGCTGCACCAAACGGCACTCGAGTTAGCAGGTTGTTTGCTTTGTATGTCACGTTTACACATAAAGCTAATCACTGAAATAATGAGGCCTTTTGCCCACATATACCCTATGTATAACAAAATTGCTTCTAAACATAGATTTACTTTGCAATACGTTATTTCATTCCAGCATACAAAAATAAACCTTTTAAAAAGGCTATAGTGCCAGAATCCACGCTATATCTGTTGATATCATGTTTCTCAATGGTTACATTTATTTTGAACTTGCACTGATCAGGTGGTACAAAACTATTTTTAAAGAGGTGTGATTATAAAGGTGTAACTTGACTGATTTCATTATTGTGCTAGATTTTCATTTGAAAGCTGTTTTGTGTATAATATTTTATTGATAGTATTTACAAACAGTGTTTGGTTGTTAAGGTGCACTTGTGATCTTTGTGTTTTTATAATGCTGCACAGAAGACATTTCTTTGTACACTTTTTTTTTAATGCAGTGGAATTCACTGATCATTAAATTGAGAAACAACTTGAGGAAAGAAAAAGAAAATAAGTTTTACACATTTTATCCAATCTTTTAATGCTGCTTTAGCCATTTCTTAGTGACCTTGTTGTTGCTAAGTATAATCCCAAATGCATGGGTCTGTAAAAATACAAATTGCTAATGCTTATTTTTCTATGGAAGAGAAAACAATTTTTGAGCCATCAAGCGTTGTCTTTTGTTTTATGAGGAGGAAATCCAGCGCTGCTTTTGCCAATACATTTGGCAGGATTTAGACCTGGGTAAGCATAAAAACATGTTTTACAGGAGGCTATAGAGCATGTGGCTTTTATCAGCTACTAAAGTGATAGTTACTGGTCCTGAAGTACTGCTGAATTTGTGTGGGAAACACATACAGCCTTAAAGGGGACATTAAAGTTAATATTAACTTTCAGAATTCAGGAAGAACATGGAGTTTTAATAGACTTTTAATTTACTTCCAATATCAAATAGTGCGCACAATTTTTTAATTTTTTTTTTTAAGGAGACCAGATGTCTCTATTTTTTTCCAGGACAGGTCCAAATTTGGAAAGTCTGTCCTTAAATGTACAGTCTACACCAGAATTTGTATACAGTAGTTTAAAAAGATAGATAATCCCTTTATTTACCATTCCCCAGTTTTGCACACTAATATTAATAATATTACACCTTTATAATCACACCTCTTTAAAAATAGTTTTGTACCACCTGATCAGTGCAAGTTCAAAATAAATGTAACCATTGAGAAACATGATATCAACAGATATAGCGTGGATTCTGGCACTATAGCCTTTTTAAAAGGTTTATTTTTGTACGCTGGAATGAAATAACGTATTGCAAAGTAAATCTATGTTTAGAAGCAATTTTGTTATACATAGGGTATATGTGGGCAAAAGGCCTCATTATTTCAGTGATTAGCTTTATGTGTAAACGTGACATACAAAGCAAACAACCTGCTAACTCGAGTGCCGTTTGGTGCAGCATCTATTTGCTTCAATCATTAGCCATATCCTCTCCTGCAGTGGCATGAGAGCAGAGCATGACTTTGAAGTACATTAGCATCAGGTAACTACATAATGAGGAACAGCAGCTATTAAATTAAAATGATCCAGTGACACAGAACAATTTAGATTGTCCCTTTTAATTTGAAGTGTATGTTATTTTGTCTTATTGTGTTAGGACTGGATGTGCCATAAATGTAGATGCCTGAACAGAATACCTGAACAGCTTTTATCATGGCCTTCAGGGGAGCGAGACTCAGGGGAGCATCTGGGCAGCTCAGGTTTGGGTAGCCTGAGTTAGCCTGGTCCAGTGAGGGGTCTGGGCATTCCTGGGTGCTCTCTGTTTCTGTTAGTGTAAAAGTGGCAGGAGGAGCAGTGGAGTGAAGTTCCTAAGTTGTGGCAGACTTGCACTATTGCTTGTATATAACTGTGATAACCTCTGCAAAGGGATTAAATACATAGTTTAAAGGAATATAAAAGTATGTTTAATTGTTGTAATAAAAAAACTAATAAGTGGGTTGTACTTTCACACACATGGTGCACTATGTATTAGCTGTCACTTTAAAATGCTGTGGTCACTACAGGAAAGCAAAATAACTAGGTTTCCCTTTCTAGGTCACTTCTTCCATCGCCAGGGAACTCCTTGTTCCCCCCTGATGGTTGATGTACGCAACAGTCGTCATGTTGTCTGATTGAAACCGTATGAACTTGGCCTTTGCTAGTTGAGGCCAAGCCTTGAGAGCATTGAATATCGGTCTCAGTTCCAGAATATTTATCGGGAGAAGAGATTCTTCCCGAGACCAAAGACCCTGAGCTTTCAGGGGTCCCCAGACCGCGCCCCAGCCCACCAGACTGGCGTCGGTCGTGACAATGACCCACTCTGGTCTGCGGAAGCTCATCCCCTGTGACAGGTTGTCCAGGGACAGCCACCAACGGAGTGAATCTCTGGTCCTCTGATCTACTTGTATCGTCGGAGACAAGTCTGTATAGTCCCCATTCCACTGACTGAGCATGCACAGTTGTAATGGTCTTAGATGAATTCGCGCAAAAGGAACTATGTCCATTGCCGCTACCATCAAACCTATTACTTCCATGCACTGCGCTATGGAAGGAAGAGGAACAGAATGAAGTATTTGACAAGAGTTTAGAAGTTTTGATTTTCTGGCCTCTGTCAGAAAAATCCTCATTTCTAAGGAGTCTATTATTGTTCCCAAGAAGGGAACCCTTGTTGACGGAGATAGAGAACTTTTTTCTACGTTCACTTTCCACCCGTGAGATCTGAAAAAGGCCAGGACAATGTCCGTGTGAGCCTTTGCTTGAGGAAGGGACGACGCTTGAATCAGAATGTCGTCCAAGTAAGGTACTACTGCAATGCCCCTTGGTCTTAGCACCGCTAGAAGGGACCCTAGTACCTTTGTGAAAATTCTTGGAGCAGTGGCTAATCCGAACGGAAGTGCCACAAACTGGAAATGCTTGTCCAGGAATGCGAACCTTAGGAACCGATGATGTTCCTTGTGGATAGGAATATGTAGATACGCATCCTTTAAATCCACCGTGGTCATGAATTGACCTTCCTGGATGGAAGGAAGAATTGTTCGAATGGTTTCCATTTTGAACGATGGAACCTTGAGAAACTTGTTTAGGATCTTGAGATCTAAGATTGGTCTGAATGTTCCCTCTTTTTTGGGAACTACGAACAGATTGGAGTAGAAGCCCATCCCTTGTTCTCCTAATGGAACAGGATGAATCACTCCCATTTTTAACAGGTCTTCTACACAATGTAAGAATGCCTGTTTTTTTATGTGGTCTGAAGACAATTGAGACCTGTGGAACCTCCCCCTTGGGGGAAGCCCCTTGAATTCCAGAAGATAACCTTGGGAGACTATTTCTAGTGCCCAAGGATCCAGAACATCTCTTGCCCAAGCCTGAGCGAAGAGAGAGAGTCTGCCCCCCACCAGATCCGGTCCCGGATCGGGGGCCAACATCTCATGCTGTCTTGGTAGCAGTGGCAGGTTTCTTGGCCTGCTTTCCTTTGTTCCAGCCTTGCATTGGTCTCCAGGCTGGCTTGGCTTGAGAAGTATTACCCTCTTGCTTAGAGGACGTAGCACTTGGGGCTGGTCCGTTTCTGCGAAAGGGACGAAAATTAGGTTTATTTTTGGCCTTGAAAGACCTATCCTGAGGAAGGGCGTGGCCCTTGCCCCCAGTGATATCAGAGATAATCTCTTTCAAGTCAGGGCCAAACAGCGTTTTCCCCTTGAAAGGAATGTTAAGCAATTTGTTCTTGGAAGACGCATCCGCTGACCAAGATTTTAGCCAAAGCGCTCTGCGCGCCACAATAGCAAAACCAGAATTCTTCGCCGCTAACCTAGCCAATTGCAAAGTGGCGTCTAGGGTGAAAGAATTAGCCAATTTGAGAGCATGAATTCTGTCCATAATCTCCTCATAAGAAGAAGAATTATTATTGAGCGCCTTTTCTAGTTCATCGAACCAGAAACACGCTGCTGTAGTGACAGGAACAATGCATGAAATTGGTTGTAGAAGGTAACCTTGCTGAACAAACATCTTTTTAAGCAAACCTTCTAATTTTTTATCCATAGGATCTTTGAAAGCACAACTATCTTCTATGGGTATAGTGGTGCGTTTGTTTAGAGTAGAAACCGCCCCCTCGACCTTGGGGACTGTCTGCCATAAGTCCTTTCTGGGGTCGACCATAGGAAACAATTTTTTAAATATGGGGGGAGGGACGAAAGGTATACCGGGCCTTTCCCATTCTTTATTTACAATGTCCGCCACCCGCTTGGGTATAGGAAAAGCTTCGGGGGGCCCCGGGACCTCTAGGAACTTGTCCATTTTACATAGTTTCTCTGGAATGACCAAATTCTCACAATCATCCAGAGTAGATAACACCTCCTTAAGCAGAGCGCGGAGATGTTCCAATTTAAATTTAAATGTAATCACATCAGGTTCAGCTTGTTGAGAAATTTTCCCTGAATCTGAAATTTCTCCCTCAGACAAAACCTCCCTGGCCCCCTCAGACTGGTGTAGGGGCGCTTCAGAACCAATATCATCAGCGTCCTCATGCTCTTCAGTATTTTCTAAAACAGAGCAGTCGCGCTTTCGCTGATAAGTGGGCATTTTGGCTAAAATGTTTTTGATAGAATTATCCATTACAGCCGTTAATTGTTGCATAGTAAGGAGTATTGGCGCACTAGATGTACTAGGGGCCTCCTGTGTGGGCAAGACTGGCGTAGACGAAGGAGGGGATGATGCAGTACCATGCTTACTCCCCTCACTTGAGGAATCATCTTGGGCATCATTTTCTCTAAATTTTGTGTCACATAAATCACATCTATTTAAATGAGAAGGAACCTTGGCTTCCCCACATTCAGAACACAGTCTATCTGGTAGTTCAGACATGTTAAACAGGCATAAACTTGATAACAAAGTACAAAAAACGTTTTAAAATAAACCGTTACTGTCACTTTAAATTTTAAACTGAACACACTTTATTACTGCAATTGTGAAAAAATATGAAGGAATTGTTCAAAATTCACCAAAATTTCACCACAGTGTCTTAAAGCCTTAAAAGTATTGCACACCAAATTTGGAAGCTTTAACCCTTAAAATAACGGAACCGGAGCCGTTTTTATATTTAACCCCTTTACAGTCCCTGGTATCTGCTTTGCTGAGACCCAACCAAGCCCAAAGGGGAATACGATACCAAATGACGCCTTCAGAAAGTCTTTTCTATGTATCAGAGCTCCTCACACATGCATCTGCATGTCATGCTTCCCAAAAACAAGTGCGCAATAGAGGCGCGAAAATGAGACTCTGCCTATGATTAGGGAAAGCCCCTAGAGAATAAGGTGTCCAATACAGTGCCCGCCGGTTATTTTACATAATTCCCAAGATTAAAATAATTCCTCAAGGCTATGGAGTATAAAATATGCTTATATATAAATCGATTTAGCCCAGAAAATGTCTACAGTCTTAAAAGCCCTTGTGAAGCCCTTTTTTTCTTTCTGTAATAAAAATGGCTTACCGGATCCCATAGGGAAAATGACAGCTTCCAGCATTACATCGTCTTGTTAGAATGTGTCATACCTCAAGCAGCAAAAGTCTGCTCACTGTTCCCCCAACTGAAGTTAATTCCTCTCAACAGTCCTGTGTGGAAACAGCCATCGATTTTAGTAACGGTTGCTAAAATCATTTTCCTCTTACAAACAGAAATCTTCATCTCTTTTCTGTTTCAGAGTAAATAGTACATACCAGCACTATTTTAAAATAACAAACTCTTGATTGAATAATAAAAACTACAGTTAAACACTAAAAAACTCTAAGCCATCTCCGTGGAGATGTTGCCTGTACAACGGCAAAGAGAATGACTGGGGAAGGCGGAGCCTAGGAGGGATCATGTGACCAGCTTTGCTGGGCTCTTTGCCATTTCCTGTTGGGGAAGAGAATATCCCACAAGTAAGGATGACGCCGTGGAACGGACACACCTATGTTGGAGAAAACTTAATTATGCTTACCCGATAATTTTCTTTTCTTCTGTATGGGGAGAGTCCACAGCTGCATTCATTACTTTTGGGAAATACAGAACCTGGCCACCAGGAGGAGGCAAAATCACCCCAGCCAAAAGGCTTAAATATTCCTCCCACTCCCCTCATCCCCCCCCCCCCCCCCATCATTCTGCCGAGGGCACAAGGATCAGTAGGAGAAATATTAGGGTGAAAAGGGTGCCAGAAGAACGAATAACAAAAACATTTTTTAAGGCCGCCCACAGAAAAAAAAACAGACGGGGAGCTGTGGACTCTCCCCGTACAGAAGTAAATGATCAGGTAAGCATAATTTAAGTTTTTCTTCTTAAAACAGGGAGAGTCCACAGCTGCATTCATTACTTTTGGGAAAACAATACCCAAGCTTATAGAGGACACTGAATGCAAAACGGGCGGGAACAAAAATGCGGCCCATTCTGATGGCACCTTAGCTTGCACAACCCGATTCCTAACAAAAAACTACGTCAACAGAAGCAGGAGGAAACAAAACATGGAGAGAGGACAAGGTAACTACCCATCAATTAATAAGGATCTCTGTTGGCGATCATTCATAAATTCTGGACTCCACTGAGCACAAAGGCCTCTGAGGAAACAAAAGTCCCGCTTGACAGAAGCACACAAAATTAAACCCTCTCCCTGATCAATGGCAAGGGAAACAACAAACAAACTCCCCACACCACATTCTCCTTAACTAAAAGGAAAGGAAGAATCGGATAAGAAGGTCCGAAAGAGCCTCCAGAAACAATCCCTGACGATTCAAGGACAAAACAGAGAGAGAGGCCCCTAGCATAACTCGAAAAAGAGCGGACTACTAGGCTGCAAGAGGACAAAGCCCCGTAGGGAATACCCGACGGAGGAGAGCAAAGAAAGGAAATATTCCAGACCACCTACTACATGGATCTAAAAGGAACCAATGTAAAACCTAAACCAGAACCGAAGTCCCGGAAGGACAAAATTAGAACAAAACCATCTTACCATAGACAGTTATCTGGTACAGAGAAACTGAACACCCATAGATATTAAAAAATAAAAACAGGAGCAGAACAGGAACAGAATAGTAATATCTGTTTACGCCCCAAACGAAAGCCACAGGCTTCCATCGGATAGGCAGTCAGACTAAACTTGCACCAGGACATCTTCTGACACTTCTCTGCCAACCTCCTGTGATGAGAGGCAAAGAATGACTAGGGGATGAGGGAAGTGGTGGAGATATTTAAGCCTTTTGGCTAGGGTGACTTTGCCACCTCCTGGTGGCCAGGTTCTATATTTCCCAAAAGTAATGAATGCAGCTGTGGACTCTCCCCGTTTTAAGAAGAAAATCTGTGTTGAAGGTAGCTTTATTTTCAGACCTAGGTGATCACAGAAACGAATGGCTACAGCTTGCACTACATAGGATGACATTTATATACCCCTCATTTTTATATGAGCCATGTGATTGGTTGAAAAACATTACATAAGTATCACCTATCCAGTAGTGAGGATCAATATAGAGATGCATTGTAATTACAAGCTGTTTACTGTCGCTTTAAAAGTATAAGACATTTCTCTTGTATTGCTATAGTATAACATATCAGCCAAGTCTAAACAATTTAAAACAAAATCACCTTTTTACTGCAATTGTTTTTCAATAACCAAACCTCACCTATTTTCCATGTTAAATGGAACCAATCTAGGCTTGAGTCTGCAAACAAGGCTAACCAGTGTTATAAGTTAGTATTAAGTGCATTGTTTTGCAGTTATCTAAAGCCAATTAGGAAAAACATATGTAGCAGGGTTAGCCTTGAAAAGTCAGCAATGTGATTTCAAGTTCTGAGAATTAGGGAATCCGCAATTTTCAGAGCTAAATTACAAAACAGGGGCAAAATAAATAATGAAAGTATATTGGGTAATGTTGCATAACTAAACATTTTTATATAGAAATCCCAAGTAAAATTACCAGACTCTCTGGCTACTGATAGGTTTCCTACTCTGCATGTATTATTATGATCATATTAACTTATTTGTACAGTGCCGTAAACTTCTGTAGTTCTGGTGTGTGTATATTTTAGAAGCAGAATAATTTCAAGCACAATATATGGACACACAGAAGCTACAGTGTATTATGTTCTCTAACCATGATCTGCTCTTCCTGTTAATCATCAGTTTGATTTCTATATGCATATTTGGGAGTTTGCTGTATGTTTGTTTTCCAGTACATCCTGTTTTGTTTTTAAAGGAAATTCTCAACATCTTTCAGGCTTTACTATATTTTCAGAATGTAAATTTGAATTTAAAAGGGAAACAGCACTGTAAACTTGTTTTTCCCTTAATATATTTCCAATGACTTGTTATACCAGCTACACTGCAGAGTATAAAATATAATCAGAAATTGTGTTTAATTTGTATATATGAAATGAACCTATTAAAATGGGTTGAGCTTGCAGGTAAAATCAGATATCTTTATTTTATCACTTTGTGTGCACACAGGCTTCCTTATCTTACATTTGTCTGTATACCAAAGCACAATACTTAAAGTGAATGTCAATTTTGATGCTAAAGTGCCTGGTTTTTAAAAATTCGATTAAAAACAGGGGCACTTTAATTCATCAAAATTTACATTTCACTCCTGTTGAGAAAAGAAAAAAAAAAAAAAACTTACCTTTTAAACTTCACAGCAGCTCAAGCTTCCTCCGTTCGTTGCAAGCCATTTCTGACTTCAGAAATGGATAGGTCATCCTCCAATCATGTCTTCCCCCCCCGGGGGGAATCTGTTTCCGATTCAACGTTGTGATTGGAGGAAGCCAGATTCCTCATTTTAGACCCAGGAAGAGGCTTTGCAACGGGCGGAGGAAGCTGGAGCTGCTGTGAAGATTAAAAGGTAAGTTTTTTTTCTCAACAGGAGTGAAATGTAAATTTTGATGAATTAAAGTCCCCCTTTTTTTAATCGAATTTTTAAAAACCGGGCACTTTAGCATCAAAATTGACATTCACTTTAAGAAGAACACTGGAAAATTAACATTTTATTATGTATCTCTGTTGCACTCCACTGGCTGTGTTTACAAAGCCTGTCAATAGCCTATGCTTTCAGTATATGTAGGGATACCACAGGCTAAATCAGCTATTTGCCGAAATAAGGGTAAAGGATCTACTATTTTATATACTCCAGCTGGTCAAATGGATAATTGGGAATAGATTAAAGGGGAGAAACCTTTTGGGTAAACTGTCCCTTTAAGTATACATTTAATGAGGCATGAAGGTTGAAAATTTCATGGTCCATGATGCAATTTTAAGATCCTTTTCAATTTACTTATTTTGTCAGAATTACTTCCTTCTCTAGATATCCTCTATTAAAATGCATACTAAGAAGTAGCTTTACACTGCTGGGAGCTAGCTGGTGATTGGTAGCTACACACATATGCCTCCTCTTATTGGGCTACAAAAGTGTTTAGCTAGTGACCAGTAGTGCATTGCTGCAAAATATACACAGAAGGTAATATAATTGCTTTTCACCCTTATGTACAGAGAGGGTTTCAGGATCACACTATGGATGCAGAGCCGATAATGGGAATCTTGCAGCACTGTTACAGTTGTTATGATTATCATCAGTAATTCACCAGTGTATTACTCAGCTCTATACAGGGGTACAATAAATAAACCAAGGAAAAACAAACAGACTTAGACAGAAGGATTAGAGGTCCTTGTGTATGACATCCCCATCTGAGCGCAAATCATTTTACACAAGTGCTTTTTCTATACTGTTCAGCTATAACGAGCAATATGTATCTGCTTTTAAAATTAGCACTTATGTAAGTGAAATATTTGAAGGGATATTTTAGCACAAAAAAAAAATTGAAATAGGTCAGGAGCTTTATACAAACAGTCACATATATTTAGATAAGTGACTCAACATGTATCCCACAACCCCTTTAACTCTAGGCCATTCAAGAACAATAAAAGCTAAACCTCGCTTCTCAAAATATGAAAATCATAACAGGATTTTATCCATATGTAGTGGATAACCCGGTGTGGAGTAATTCAGAACAACATTTTATAAAGTATTTGTGTATTTGTGACATCAGGAAAATTCTAGGATTTTTGAGAGGTAGGAGGGAATGTGCCTGGTACATTAAGAAACATTAAAAATTGTGAATAGGAGATGTGCCACTTGTATAATAATGAATATATATCTGTCCTGTTACTAAATACAGGGTAGGGCATCTGTATTCTCCTTTGGTATATACAACTGGTGTCTGACTTTAGACATAGCGTATTTATCCTACGTATAAAAGGGAAAGAGACAATGTATATACCCCATTTTATAATAAACCAAAATATATCACACAAATATATTTAAATATACAGAAATATACAATGTACCAAATATATTTCTTTAATTATACTCAATTAAGCCTTTATGGAGTTTAACAAACATTTTAAGTAAAAACAAATAAATGTTAAGAAAGGCCAAGGAACGCAGTATTTAAGCCATTTTTTAATCTTTGTTCATTGAATATTATTCATGTTTGTATTTAAAACACCAAATTTAAAATGGCTAAATAAAAATACAACAAAGCTATAAAAGGTCATAGAATGTTTTTTTTCCACATTATATTAATTTGCCTTTTAAGCACATTTTCCAGATTCTGCCACACAATTCTCACGCTCTTTTGTTAATTTAAGTTTTTTTTTCCATACAGTGAGTGTGTTGTAGAGAATAGCAACACAAATAATCCTCAATTCTGATTTCCCTCAAAAGCATTGTGTACTTGTGTATTCACATCAAATAGAATGCAGTATTCATTAAAAAATAATAATAAAAATGTTAACTACTTAATCCTACTTTAGAAATACCATATCTTAAACAGAGATATAAAACATTCAACTTTCTATTGAAACAGTTTCAGACTTGTAAATTTGGCATGCCAATCTCATTCTCTTAGACTGGGTGGAATGGGTGTGTCGAGCACAAACTACTGGTTGTGCATGTGTGGGTGAAATGGTTAAAGGGACATAAAAGCTATTTTTTATAAATGCATTATATATATATATATATATATATATATATATATATATATATATAAATAAAATCAAGTGATGCGCTGCAAATGATTGGTGTGCTAAACTAGGGTTTTATAATCATTAAAATTAAATTTCTAGTAAAACTTGCAGGGTTTTGTTAATTTGGGCTAGATTTATCATAATACTGGCGGACAGGGGCATCGTCTCTGGAGAGCAGCAATCCGCAGCTCACATTTATCATTGCACACGTGCGCTCGTGTCCAACCCTGCCCCCTGCAGCCAATCACATGCAAGCAGGGGCTGTCAGATGAGATTAATATCCGCCACATAATAGGTGGAGAATAGGGTTGAGAAACAGAAGTCTTAAATCTCGACTGCAGTCTCGCTCGTGCAAACCTGTGACCGATGGGGCTGGGGACCCCTTGATAAATCTTGGTCTTTAGAGAGTTTCAGAGACATATCTTTAAAAAAAAAATTCTTGCACATTTTTTTTCTTTTACGGTGGCCAGTTTGGGTCAGATATTTATTAGCCTCTTCACTGATCAAACTACACTCTATCATTAACTATGCTTAAAGGGACACTGAACTTAATTTTCTTTCTTTCATGAGTCAGATAGAGCATGGCATTTTAAGCAACTTTCTAATTTACTCCTATTATCATTTTTTCTTTGTTCTCTTGATATCTTTATTTAAAAAGCAGGAATATGATGCATAGGAGCTGGCCCATTTTTGGTTGAGAACCTGGGTTATGCTTGCTTATTGGTGGGTAAATGAGAGCATCAAATAAGCAAGCGCTATCCATGGTGCAGAACCTAAAATGGGCTGGCAGCTAAGATTTACATACCTGCTTTTAAAATAAAGATAGCAAAGGAACAAAGAAAATTTGATATTAGGAGTAAATTAGAAAGTTGCTTAAAATGTCATGCTCTATCTGAATTATGAAAGAAAAAAATTGGGTTCAGTGTCTCTTTAAATATGTTTGTGTTTACTGTTCCTTTAATCCCATATTGGTGCACAAATATCCAAATAACTTTCTCATATGGCCATAAAACTGCCATACAGTTTTGAGGGTAAGAAATACACTACTTATACACTGAATAGTTTCATTTATAATAAATATTTTATTTGTATCCTGGTTCATTCGTTTATTCACTTGGAACGCTTTAAAAAGGCAACAGTCCACAGGGAGTGGTAGATTGAGAAAACCCAGCATACTTAAAAGGGACAGTGTACTTAAAAAGTTTTATTGTTTAAAAAAGATAGATAACCCCTTTAATGCAGATTCCCCAGTTTTGCATAACAAACTATGGCCTAGATTTAGAGTTTGGCGGTAGCCGTCAAAACCAGCGTTAGAGGCTCCTAACGCTGGTTTTTACCGCCCACTGGTATTTAGAGTCAGTCAGGAAAGGGTCTAACGCTCACTTTGCAGCCGCGACTTTTCCATACCGCAGATCCCCCTACGCAATTTGCGTATCCTATCTTTTCAATGGGATCTTTCTAACGCCGGTATTTAGACTCGTGGCTGAAGAGAGCGTTAGAAATCTAACGACAAAACTCCAGCCGCAGAAAAAAGTCAGTAGTTAAGAGCTTTCTGGGCTAACGCCGGTTTATAAAGCTCTTAACTACTGTGCTCTAAAGTACACTAACACCCATAAACTACCTATGTACCCCTAAACCGAGGTCCCCCCACATCGCCGCCACTCTATTAAAATTTTTTAACACCCAATCTGCCGCTCCGTACACCGCCGCCACCTACATTATCCCTATGTACCCCTAATCTGCTGCCCCTAATACCGCCGACACCTACATAATATTTATTAACCCCTAATCTGGCGCCCACAACGTCGCCGCCACCTAGCTACACTTATTAACCCCTAATCTGCCGACTGGACCGCACCGCTACTATAATAAATGTATTAACCCCTAATCCGCCTCACTCCCGCCTCAATAACCCTATAATAAATAGTATTAACCCCTAATCTGCCCTCCCTAACATCGCCGACACTTAACTTCAAGCATTAACCCCTAATCTGCTGACTGGAGCTCACCGCTACTCTAATACATTTTTTAACCCCTAAAGCTAAGTCTAACCCTAACACTAACACCCCCCTAAATTAAATATAATTTTTATCTAACGAAATAAATTAACTCTTATTAAATAAATTATTTCTATTTAAAGCTAAATACTTACCTGTAAAATAAACCCTAATATAGCTACAATATAAATTATAATTATATTATAGCTATTTTAGGATTAATATTTATTTTACAGGCAACTTTGTATTTATTTTAACCAGGTACAATAGCTATTAAATAGTTAATAACTATTTAATAGCTACCTAGTTAAAATAATTACAAAATTACCTGTAAAATAAATCCTAACCTAAGTTACAATTAAACCTAACACTACACTATCAATAAATTAATTAAATACAATACCTACAAATAAATACAATGAAATAAACTAACTAAAGTACAAAAATAAAAAAGAACTAAGTTACAAACATTAGAAAAATATTACAACAATTTTAAACTAATTACACCTACTCTAAGCCCCCTAATAAAATAACAGACACCCAAAATAAAAAAATGCCCTACCATATTCTAAAATTAAAATAGAAAAGCTCTTTTACCTTACCAGCCCTGAAAAGGGCCCTTTGCGGGGCATGCCCCAAAGAATTCAGCTCTTTTGCCTGTAAAAAAAACCATACAATACCCCCCCCAACATTACAACCCACCACCCACATACCCCTAATCTAACCCAAACCCCCCTTAAATAAACTTAACACTAAGCCCCTGAAGATCTCCCTACCTTGTCTTCACCACGCCGGGTTCACCGATCGATCCAGAAGAGCTCCTCCGATTTCTTGATCCAAGCCCAAGCGGGGGGCTGAAGATGTCCATGATCCGACTGAAGTCTTCATCCAAGCGGGAGCTGAAGAGGTCCATGATCGGGCTGAAGTCTTCATCCAAACGGGAGCTGAAGAGGTCCATGATCGGGCTGAAGTCTTCTATCAAGCGGCATCTTCAATCTTCTTTCTTCCGGATCCATGTTCATCCCGCCAACGCGGAACATCCATCTTCACCGACGACTTCCCGACGAATGACTGTTCCTTTAAGGGACGTCATCCAAGATGGCGTCCCTCGAATTCCGATTGGCTGATAGGATTCTATCAGCCAATCGGAATTAAGGTAAGAAAATTCTGATTGGCTGATGGAATCAGCCAATCAGAATCTAGTTCAATCCGATTGGCTGATCCGATCAGCCAATCAGATTGAGCTCGCATTCTATTGGCTGATCGGAACAGAGATTATGGGTATGTGGGTGGTGGGTTGTAATGTTGGGGGGGTATTGTATGGTTTTTTTACAGGCAAAAGAGCTGAATTCCTTGGGGCATGCCCCGCAAAGGGCCCTTTTCAGGGCTGGTGAGGTAAAAGAGCTTTTCTATTTTAATTTTAGAATAGGGTAGGGCATTTTTTTATTTTGGGGGTCTTTGTTATTTTATTAGGGGGCTTAGAGTAGGTGTAATTAGTTTAAAATTGTTGTAATATTTTTCTAATGTTTGTAAATATTTTTTTATTTTTTGTACTTTAGTTTATTTCATTGTATTTAATTGTAGGTATTTTATTTAATTAATTTATTGATAGTGTAGTGTTAGGTTTAATTGTAACTTAGGTTAGGATTTATTTTACAGGTAATTTTGTAATTATTTTAACTAGGTAGCTATTAAATAGTTATTAACTATTTAATAGCTATTGTACCTGGTTAAATTAAATACAAAGTTGCCTGTATAATAAATATTAATCCTAAAATAGCTACAATATAATTATAATTTATATTGTAGCTATATTAGGGTTTATTTTACAGGTAAGTATTTAGCTTTAAATAGGAATAATTTATTTAATAAGAGTTAATTTATTTAGTTAGATTTAAATTATATTTAACTTAGGGGGGTGTTAGTGTTAGGGTTAGACTTAGCTTTAGGGGTTAATACATTTATTAGAGTAGCGGTGAGATCCGGTCGGCAGATTAGGGGTTAATAATTGTAGGTAGGTGGAGGCGACGTTGGGGGCGGCAGATTAGGGGTTAATAAATATAATATAGGGGTCGGCGGTGTTAGGGGCTGCAGATTAGGGGTACATAGGGATAACGTAGTTTGCGGCGGTGTACGGAGCGGCAGATTAGGGGTTAATAATAATATGCAGGTGTCAGCGATAGCGGGGGCGGCAGATTAGGGGTTAATAAGTGTAAGGTTAGGGGTGTTTAGACTCGGGGTTCATGTTAGAGTGTTAGGTGCAGACATAGGAAGTGTTTCCCCATAGGAAACAATGGGGCTGCGTTAGGAGCTGAACGCTGCTTTTTTGCAGGTGTTAGGTTTTTTTTCAGCTCAAACTGCCCCATTGTTTCCTATGGGGGAATCGTGCACGAGCACGTTTTTTTAAGCTGGCCGCGTCCGTAAGCAACGCTGGTATCTAGAGTTGTAGTGGCGGTAAATATGCTCTACGCTCCCTTTTTTGGAGCCTAACGCAGCCCTTCAGAGAACTCTAAATACCAGCGGTATTTAAAAGGTGCGGGGGAAAAAAAGTACGCGTAGCTAACGCACCCCCTTTGGCCGCAGAACTCTAAATCTAGCCAACTGTTTTTAATATACATTTTACACAGTGATTGCCTTTTATATAAGCCTCTGCAGACAGCCCCCTTATCTCTGTACTTTTTACAAACTTGTATTTTTCAAATTAGTGCTGGTTCCTGCATAACTTCACAGGAGTGAGCATCATGTTATCTATATGGCACACATGAACAAGCACTGTCTGGCTATGAAAAGCTAATGCAATGCAATGAGATAAGAGGCAGTCAGCAGGGGTTTAGAACCAAGCAGAGCTTTAGAGGTTATAAAGTATATTAATACAACAATATTGGTTGTGCAAAGCTGGAGAATGGGTAGTAAAGGTATTATCTATCTTTTTATAATAGAAAATCAAGTAGACTGTCCCTTAAGGACATTCAACTCCAACTTGCAATGCAATTTGTATTTTGCATGTATATCCTGTAAATAACTAAAGACTAATGTTCCCACCCTCCCAGCACCACCAGAGAGGCTGTAGTACACCCAGTCAAATACAGAATCCTGATATTTCTTCATGCATTTGGTTGATACGTGCAGATCATTTATACCTGTCCCCAACTGGCCAAAGGAAGCAAGAAACCACATTAAAGAAGCTTTTCAAAAGAATGCATATTTTTTTTTCTTACGGTTTTAAATGCTTTTAAACATTAATTTAGCTTACACATCTTTTTGAAATGCAGTGGATAATTTCTGATGCATAAATAAATAATAAAAAAAAGGTTCAATAATGTCCCTTTAACTTAACACTAAAAGGTGTTCTCCCCTTGTCAGTGCCACTTACTTGTTCTTGGAATAAAATGATTTTATGACAGTATCACACTATTTATTCTCCTTCTCTTTGTTTTGAGGAATTCATAATGCAGAACATCTGGGTCTTTTTATATTGCGGCTTTGAAACCAAGTATTCTTTGTTAAAAATGCATACTTAGATAGGCTCAGGAGCAGCATTACACTGCTGGGAGCTAGCTGGTGATTGGTATCTATTGGTTTTAAGAAAGTGTTTAGCTAGTGACCAGTAGTGCATTGCTGCAAAATATACACAGGAGGTAATATCATTGCTTTTCACCCTTATGTACAGAGAGAGTTTCAGGACCACACAAAGAGGCCTATTTAGCAAATGTCTATCGGACCTGATCCGACAGTGCCGATCAGGTCCGACAGACATCGCTGAATGCGGAGAGCAATACGCTCTCCGTATTCAGCATTGCACCAGCAGCTCACAAGAGCTACTGGTGCAACGCCGCCCCCTGCAGACTCGCGGCCGGGGTGTCAATCAACCCGATCGGGTTGAATTCCAGCGATTCCTGTCCGCCTCATCAGAGCAGGTGAACAGGTCTTTAGACTGCTGCTTCATAACTGCTATTTCTGGTGAGTCTGAAAACTCAACAGAAACACGGGGCCACAAGCTATATTCGGAGCTTGATAGATGGGCCCCAATGGATGCAGAGCTCACCTAGAATAGGAATCTTATAAAATGAGTTGCAGCACTGTTATCATCAGTAATTCCCCAGCGTATTACTCAGCTCTATACAGGGGTACAATACAATATGTATCTGCTTTTAAAATCAGCACTTGTGTAAGTGAATGATTTGAAGGGATATTTTAGCACAAAAATAAAAATGCCATAGGTCAGAAGCTTTATACAGTCACATATATTTAGATAAGCGACTCAATATGTATCCCACAACCCCTTTAACTCTAGGCCATTCAAGAACAATAAAAGCTAAACCTCGCTTTTCAAAATATGAAAATCATAACAGGATTTAATCCTTATGTAGTGGATAACCCGGTGTGGAGTAACTTAGAATAACGTTTCTCGCTCTGCTATGTTTTGTTCATTTGTCTCCAAACGATACACTGTTGGCTATCCTCTATATTGTCTATGTTGTTAAAACCTGTGATGTGCAGCCTTAACCCACAAAAGAGAAGGTGACTTGGACTCATTCTCAAGTGTGTATTTTATATATTATAAGTTTGTATGCCTTCTATCTACCACTTTTTGTGTTTCTTTATCATCTGATTTCAAAATAACATAAAAATATTAATATCTTTAATAAATAACAAAAAACATCATAAAAAATATTAGGCATCCATTTTACCTCTGGAGAAAGCTGCACCAGGTGTAACAGTTTTATTTAATTACTCTTGTTTTAAATAATTATTTCTAATAGAAGTATATTGCCAAATAATGTCTAGGTCTTCTATATTTAATGGAGCATTTATGATTCAGATAGAGCATTCAGTTTTAAGCGACTTTCCAATTTACCAAATTGTGCAGTTTTTTTATATGCACACTTACTAAGGCAATGGCTCCTATTGACCATGTGCAAAAGTTCACATTAGATAAAGTGTCTGATATTGGCAGGAGGCCTGCAAATCTAAGTACATTTTTAAATTTGTCAGACAAAATCTACTGCTCATTTAAAGTGCTAGTGCATTAACTTTTTAGCATGCACTTGTTGATTATGCAGTCATACTGTATTTAAAGGCCCTTTATTATTTCCAGAACAGTACTTGAGCTACTATTTCCAAATATAATATTTTCTTTAAAATGCACGATACTCTGCTGATTATTTTAGTTTACATAAATTGATGAAAAATCCTAGTGTTTTTGAAACGCTAGGATTTACCATTGCTGTAAATAAAGGGGACTTTCAGTCATCAAGTATAAAAAAAAAAAAAAACAACTTCATGCTGAGCGCTTCCGACCGCCCACGGCGGACCAATCCACCTCTTAGCCAATAGCTGTTGGCAGCTGATCCGCATTATACCGTATGGCTAGCACGCTATTGGCTTAAACATGGAAACTTCACCTCATTTAAAAAATGGCGGCGGCGGTGCTCAGCTGGGCATAAACTTGCAGTCAAATAAAGGTACCTTCAGCATGAAGTTTTTTTATACCTCATGACTGAAAGACCCCTTTATTTATAGCACTGGTAAATCCTAGTGTTTCACAAACACTAGGATCTACCATCACTTTAATTATATGTTATACACACATACATTTTTGTGAACTGTGTCTAAAAACAGCTTATTGTAGGTACATGCCTATTGTTTGCATATCTGAATACATAGTAATAAGCATATGTTATATTGATCATCTTGGCGCCCTATTTCTCTTGTTAAGTGTGTTCAGTCCACGGGTCATCCATTACTTATGGGATATATTCTCCTTCCCAACAGGAAGTTGCAAGAGGATCACCCAAGCAGAGCTGCTATATAGCTCCCCCCCTCACATGTCATATCCAGTCATTCTCTTGCAACCCTCAACAACGAAGGAGGTCGCGAGAGGAGCTGGAGTTTTTACTTAACTATTCTTCAATCAAAAGTTTGTTATTTTAAATGGCACCGGAGTGTGCTGTTTTTTCTATCTCAGGCAGTATTTGGAAGAAGAAACTGCCTGCGTCTTTTTCTATGATCTTAGCAGGCGTAACTAAGATCCACTGACTGTTCTCGACATTCTGAGGAGTGGGGTAACTTCAGAAACTGGGAATAGCATGCGGGGTCCTCCGCAAATGAGGTATGTGCAGTACATTATTTTCTGGGAATGGAATTGACTAAGAAAATACTGCTGTTACCGTATGATGTAAGTACAGCCTTAAATGCAGTAGTGGCGACTGGTATCAGGCTGATATTGTATGCGCAGTCGAGTTATTTTCTAGGGACTAGAATTTGACTGAGAAAATACTGTTAAAACTGAAATAATACTTAAGCCTTATCTGCAGTGGTAGCGACTGGTAGCAGGCTTAGTGATAACTTTGCATGACATTGGAAAATGTTGTTTTTTAATAAAACGTTTACTGGCATGTTATTCGTTTTTGTGAGGTACTTTGGTGATAAATCTCTTTGGGCATGATTTTTTCCACATGGCTAACATATATTTTCTGCATGGAAATCGTTACATCAGGGCTCCCACTGTTGTAATAGGAGTGGGAGGGACCTTGTTTAAGCGCCTTGTTGCGCAGTTAAAATTCTAGCACAGTCTTTCTGCTTCTTCCTCCTTGATCCAGGACGTCTCTAGAGAGCTCAGGGGTCTGCAAAATTAATTTTTGAGGGAGGTAATCAGTCACAGCAGATCTGTGACAGTGTGTTTGACTGTGATTAAAAGCGTTAAAACTTAATTGATATCCGTTTTAGGTATTGAGGGGTTAATCATCCTTTTGCTAATGGGTGCAATCCTCTGCTAATAATACACTTCTTGTTAAGAATTGTTTTAATTATATCTGTATTTTTGAAGCGCTGCAGCGTTTTTATATTGCTTGTAAACTTATTGAAAGTGTTTTCCAAGCTTGCTAGTTTCATTGCTAAATCTGTTTAAACATGTCTGATTCAGAGGAAACTGTTTGTTCAGCATGTTCAAAAGCCAATGTGGAGCCCAATAGAACGATGTGTACCAATTGTATTGATATTGCTTTGAATAAAAGTCAATCTGTACCGATGGAGAAACTATCACCAGACAACGAGGGGGAAGTTATGCCGCCTAACTCTCCTCACGTGTCAGTACCTGCGTCTCCCGCTCGGGAGATGCGTAAGATTGAGGCGCCAAGTACATCAAGGCCCTTACAAATCACTTTACATGATATGGCTAATGTTATGAAAGAAGTATTATACAATATGCCCGAATTAAGAGGCAAGCGCGATAGCTCTGGGTTAAGGACAGAGCGCGCTGATGACACGAGAGCCATGTCTGATACTGCGTCACAATTTGCAGAACATGAGGACGGTGAGCTTCATTCTGTCGGTGACGGTTCTGATCCGGGGAGACTGGATTCAGAAAACAGAATTTATGCTTACCTGATAAATTACTTTCTCCAACGGTGTGTCCAGTCCACGGCGTCATCCTTACTTGTGGGATATTCTCTTCCCCAACAGGAAATGGCAAAGAGTCCCAGCAAAGCTGGTCACATGATCCCTCCTAGGCTCCGCCCACCCCAGTCATTCGACCGACGGACAGGAGGAAATATATATAGGAGAAACCATATGATACCGTGGTGACTGTAGTTAGAGAAAATAATTCATCAGACCTGATTAAAAAACCAGGGCGGGCCGTGGACCAGACACACCGTTGGAGAAAGTAATTTATCAGGTAAGCATAAATTCTTTTTTCTCCAACATTGGTGTGTCCGGTCCATGGCGTCATCCTTACTTGTGGGAACCAATACCAAAGCTTTAGGACACGGATGAAGGGAGGGAGCAAATCAGGTCACCTAAATGGAAGGCACCACGGCTTGCAAAACCATTCTCCCAAAAATAGCCTCCGAAGAAGCAAAAGTATCGAATTTGTAAAATTTGGCAAAAGTGTGCAGTGAAGACCAAGTCACTGCCTTACATATCTGGTCAACAGAAGCCTCGTTCTTGAAGGCCCATGTGGAAGCCACAGCCCTAGTGGAGTGAGCTGTGATTCTTTCAGGAGGCTGCCGTCCGGCAGTCTCATAAGCCAATCGGATAATGCTTTTAAGCCAAAAGGAAAGAGAGGTAGAAGTCGCTTTTTGACCTCTCCTTTTACCAGAATAAACAACAAACAAGGAAGATGTTTGTCTGAAATCTTTAGTAGCCTCTAAATAGAATTTTAGAGCACGGACTACGTCCAAATTGTGTAACAAACGTTCCTTCTTTGAAACTGGATTCGGACACAAAGAAGGTACAACTATCTCCTGGTTAATATTTTTGTTGGAAACAACTTTCGGAAGAAAACCAGGCTTAGTACGCAAAACCACCTTATCTGCATGGAACACCAGATAGGGCGGAGAACACTGCAGAGCAGATAACTCAGAAACTCTTCTAGCAGAAGAAATTGCAACCAAAAACAAAACTTTCCAAGATAATAACTTAATATCTACGGAATGTAAGGGTTCAAACGGAACCCCTTGAAGAACTGAAAGAACTAGATTTAGACTCCAGGGAGGAGTCAAAGGTCTGTAAACAGGCTTGATCCTAACCAGAGCCTGAACAAATGCTTGAACATCTGGCACAGCTGCCAGTCTTTTGTGAAGTAAAACAGATAAAGCAGAGATCTGTCCCTTCAGAGAACTTGCAGATAATCCTTTCTCCAAACCTTCTTGTAGAAAGGATAGAATCTTAGGAATTTTTATCTTGTTCCATGGGAATCCTTTAGATTCACACCAACAGATATATTTTTTCCATATTTTATGGTAAATTTTTCTAGTTACAGGCTTTCTAGCCTGAATCAGAGTATCTATTACAGAATCTAAAAACCCACGCTTTGATAAAATCAAGCGTTCAATCTCCAAGCCGTCAGTTGGAGGGAAATCAGATTCGGATGTTCGAATGGACCCTGAACAAGAAGGTCCTGTCTCAAAGGTAGCTTCCATGGTGGAGCCGATGACATATTCACCAGGTCTGCATACCAAGTCCTGCGTGGCCACGCAGGAGCTATCAAGATCACCGAGGCCCTCTCCTGATTGATCCTGGCTACCAGCCTGGGGATGAGAGGAAACGGTGGGAATACATAAGCTAGGTTGAAGGTCCAAGGTGCTACTAGTGCATCTACTAGGGTCGCCTTGGGATCCCTGGATCTGGACCCGTAGCAAGGAACCTTGAAGTTCTGACGAGACGCCATCAGATCCATGTCTGGAATGCCCCATAATTGAGTTATTTGGGCAAAGATTTCCGGATGGAGTTCCCACTCCCCCGGATGGAATGTCTGACGACTCAGAAAATCCGCTTCCCAATTTTCCACTCCTGGGATGTGGATCGCAGACAAGTGGCAGGAGTGATCCTCCGCCCATTGAATTATCTTGGTCACTTCTTTCATCGCCAGGGAAGTCCTTGTTCCCCCCTGATGATTGATATATGCAACGGTCGTCATGTTGTCTGACTGAAACCTTATGAATTTGGCCTTTGCTAGTTGAGGCCAAGCTCTGAGAGCATTGAATATCGCTCTCAGTTCCAGAATGTTTATCGGGAGAAGAGACTCTTCCCGAGACCATAGACCCTGAGCTTTCAGGGATTCCCAGACCGTGCCCCAGCCCACTAGGCTGGCGTCGGTCGTGACAATGACCCACTCTGGTCTGCGGAAGCTCATTCCCTGTGACAGATTGTCCAGGGTCAGCCACCAACGGAGTGAATCTCTGGTCTTTTGATCTACTTGAATCGTCGGAGACAAGTCTGTATAATCCCCATTCCACTGTCTGAGCATGCACAGTTGTAATGGTCTTAGATGAATTCGTGCAAAAGCAACTATGTCCATTGTTGCAACCATCAATCCTATTACTTCCATGCACTGCGCTATGGAAGGACGAGGAACAGAATGAAGTACTTGACAAGAGCTTAGAAGTTTTGATTTTCTGACCTCTGTCAGAAAAATCCTCATTTCTAAGGAATCTATTATTGTTCCCAAGAAGGGAACTCTTGTTGACGGGGACAGAGAACTTTTTTCTTTGTTCACCTTCCATCCGTGAGATCTGAGAAAGGCTAGGACGATGTCCGTATGAGCCTTTGCTTTTGACAGGGATGACGCTTGAATCAGGATGTCGTCCAAGTAAGGTACTACTGCAATGCCCCTTGGTCTTAGAACCGCTAGAAGGGACCCTAGTACCTTTGTGAAAATCCTTGGAGCAGTGGCTAATCCAAATGGAAGTGCCACAAACTGGTAATGCTTGTCCAGAAAAGCGAACCTTAGGAACTGATGATGTTCCTTGTGGATAGGAATATGTAGGTACGCATCCTTTAAATCCACGGTAGTCAAATTGATTTTCCTGGATAGTAGGTAGGATCGTTCGAATAGTTTCCATTTTGAACGATGGTACCCTGAGAAATTTGTTTAGGATCTTTAGATCCAAAATTGGTCTGAATGTTCCCTCTTTTTTGGGAACTATGAACAGATTGGAATAAAATCCCATTCCTTGTTCTCTTATTGGAACTGGATGTATCACTCCCATCTTTAACAGGTCTTCTACACAATGTAAGAATGCCTGTCTCTTTATTTGGTTTGAAGATAATTGAGACCTGTGGAACCTTCCCCTTGGGGGTAGTTCCTTGAATTCCAGGAGATAACCTTGAGAAACTATTTCTAGCGCCCAAGGATCCTGAACATCTCTTGCCCAAGCCTGAGCAAAGAGAGAAAGTCTGCCCCCCACTAGATCCGGTCCCGGATCGGGGGCTATCCCTTCATGCTGTTTTGGTAGCAGTGGTAGGCTTCTTGGCCTGCTTACCCTTGTTCCAGCCTTGCATTGGTTTCCAGGCTGGTTTGGGTTGTGAAGTATTACCCTCTTGCTTAGAGGATACAGAATTAGAGACTGGTCCGTTTCTGCGAAAGGGACGAAAATTAGGCTTATTATTAGCCTTAAAAGACCTATCCTGTGGGAGGGCGTGGCCCTTTCCCCCAGTGATGTCTGAAATAATCTCTTTCAAATCAGGTCCAAATAATGTTTTACCTTTGAAAGGAATGTTAAGCAATTTTGTCTTGGAAGACACATCCGCTGACCAAGACTTTAGCCAAAGCACTCTGCGCGCCACGACAGCAAACCCTGAATTTTTCGCCGCTAATCTAGCTAATTGCAAAGCGGCATCTAAAACAAAAGAGTTAGCCAATTTAAGTGCTTGAACTCTGTCCATAACCTCCTCATACGAAGATTCTTTACTGAGCGATTTTTCTAGTTCCTCGAACCAGAAACACGCTGCCGTAGTGACAGGAACAATGCATGAAATTGGTTGTAGAAGGTAACCTTGCTGTACAAAAATCTTTTTAAGCAAACCCTCTAATTTCTTATCCATAGGATCTTTGAAAACACAACTATCTTCGATAGGAATAGTAGTGCGTTTGTTTAGAGTAGAAACCGCCCCCTCGACCTTGGGGACTGTCTGCCATAAGTCCTTTCTGGGGTCGACTATAGGAAATAATTTCTTAAATATAGGGGGGGAACAAAAAGTATGCCGGGCCTTTCCCACTCTTTATTTACTATGTCCGCCACCCGCTTGGGTATAGGAAAAGCGTCGGGGGGCACCGGAACCTCTAGGAACTTGTCCATCTTACATAATTTCTCTGGAATGACCAAATTGTCACAATCATCCAGAGTAGATAACACCTCCTTAAGCAGTGCGCGGAGATGTTCTAATTTAAATTTAAATGTCACAACATCAGGTTCAGCTTGATGAGAAATTTTTCCTGAATCTGAAATTTCTCCATCAGACAAAACCTCCCTCATGGCCCCTTGAGATTGGTGTGAGGGTATGTCAGAACAGTTATCAGCGTCCTCTTGCTCTTCAGTGTTTAAAACAGAGCAATCGCGCTTTCTCTGATAAGTAGGGATTTTGGATAAAAGATTTGCTATGGAGTTATCCATTACAGCCGTTAATTGTTGCATGGTAATAAGTATTGGCGCACTAGATGTACTAGGGGCCTCCTGTGTGGGCATAACTGGTGTAGACACAGTAGGGGATGATGTAGTATTATGTTTACTCCCCTCATTTGAGGAATCATCTTGGGCAATATCATTATCTGTTGCATTACTGTCCTTACTTTGTTTGGACACTATGGCACAATTATCACATAAATTTAAATGGGGAGACACATTGGCTTTCATACATATAGAACATAGCTTATCTGATGGTACAGACATGTTAAACAGGCTTAAACTTGTCAACAAAGCACAAAAAACGTTTTAAAATAAAACCGTTACTGTCACTTTAAATTTCAAACTGAAAACACTTTATTACTGAATATGTGAATAAGTATGAAGGAATTGTTCAAAATTCACCAAAATTTCACCACAGTGTCTTAAAGCATTAAAAGTATTGCACACCAAATTTCAGAGCTTTAACCCTTAAATTAACGGAACCGGAGCCGTTTTTACATTTAACCCCTATACAGTCCCAGAATGAGGCTCTGTCTATAACTAGAAAGGCCCCCATCTGAAAAAGGTGTCCAACACAGTGCCTGCCGTTTTTCTAAACGTTCCCCAAGATTATAATACCAATAATTAGTTAGAATCTGCATAATATGCCTAGCAAAGCAATTGTTTTAGCCCAGAAAAATGTCTACCAGTTTTTAAGCCCTTTTTGAAGCCCTTTATTCTTTTATGTTTAACTAAGAAAATGGCTTACCGGTCCCCATGAGGGGAAATGACAGCCTTCCAGCATTACATGGTCTTGTTAGAAATATGGCTAGTCATACCTTAAGCAGAAAAGACTGCTAACTGTTTCCCCCAACTGAAGTTACTTCATCTCAACAGTCCTGTGTCGAAACAGCAATCGATTTTAGTTACTGTCTGCTAAAATCATCTTCCTCTTACAAACAGAAATCTTCATCCTTTTCTGTTTCAGAGTAAATCGTACATACCAGCACTATTTTAAAATAACAAACACTTGATAGAAGAATAAAACTACATTTAAACACCAAAAAACTCTTAACCATCTCCGTGGAGATGTTGCCTGTGCAACGGCAAAGAGAATGACTGGGGTGGGCGGAGCCTATGAGGGATCATGTGACCAGCTTTGCTGGGACTCTTTGCCATTTCCTGTTGGGGAAGAGAATATCCCACAAGTAAGGATGACGCCGTGGACCAGACACACCAATGTTGGAGAAATTTCTAATTTTAAATTAAAGCTTGAGAACCTCCGCGTGTTACTAGGGGAGGTGTTAGCGGCTCTGAATGATTGCGACACGGTGGCAATCCCAGAGAAATTATGTAGGTTGGATAGATACTATGCGGTACCGGTGTGTACTGACGTTTTTCCTATACCAAAAAGGCTTACAGAAATTATTAGTAAGGAGTGGGATAGACCCGGTGTGCCTTTTTCCCCTCCTCCGATATTTAGAAAAATGTTCCCTATAGACGCCACCACACGAGACTTATGGCAGACGGTCCCTAAGGTGGAGGGAGCAGTTTCTACTTTAGCCAAGCGTACCACTATCCCGGTGGAGGATAGCTGTGCTTTCTCAGATCCAATGGATAAAAAATTAGAGGGTTACCTTAAGAAAATGTTTGTTCAACACGGTTTTATATTACAGCCTCTGGCATGCATTGCGCCTGTCACGGCTGCAGCGGCATTCTGGTTTGAGTCTCTGGAAGAGGCGATTCGCACAGAGCCATTGGATGAGGCTTTGAGAAAAGTTAGAACCCTTAAGCAAGCTAATGCGTTTGTTTCTGATGCCGTAGTACATTTAACCAAACTTACGGCTAAAAATTCCGGATTCGCCATACAGGCGCGCAGAGCGCTCTGGCTTAAATCCTGGTCAGCGGATGTAACTTCCAAATCTAAGCTACTTAACATTCCTTTCAAAGGGCAGACCTTATTCGGGCCCGGCTTGAAGGAAATTATTGCTGACATTACGGGAGGTAAGGGCCACGCCCTTCCTCAGGACAGGGCCAAACCAAAGGCCAAACAGTCTAATTTTCGTGCCTTTCGTAACTTCAAGGCAGGAGCAGCATCAACTTCCTCCGCTCCAAAACAGGAAGGAACTACTGCTCGTTACAGACAGGGTTGGAAAAGCAACCAGTCATGGAACAAGGGCAAGCAGGCCAGAAAGCCTACTCCCGCCCCTAAGACAGCATGAAGACAGGGCCCCCTATCCGGTGACGGATTTAGTGGGGGGCAGACTTTCTCTCTTCGCCCAGGCTTGGGCAAGAGATGTGCAGGATCCCTGGACGTTGAAGATTATATCTCAGGGATACCTTCTGGATTTCAAAACCTCTCCTCCACAAGGGAGGTTCCATCTGTCGAGGTTATCAACAAACCTAGTAAAGAGAGAGGAATTTCTACAATGTGTACAAGACCTCTTAATTATGGGAGTGATCCACTCAGTTCCGCGATCGGAACAGGGACAAGGATTTTACTCAAATCTATTTGTGGTTCCCAAAAAAGAGGGAACTTTCAGACCAATCTTGGACTTAAAGATCTTAAACAAATTCCTAAGGGTACCATCGTTCAAGATGGAAACCATGCGAACCATCCTACCCATGATCCAAGAGGGTCAATATATGACCACAGTGGACTTAAAGGATGCTTACCTTCACATACCGATTCACAAAGATCATTATCGGTACCTAAGATTTGCCTTTCTAGACAGGCATTACCAGTTTGTAGCTCTTCCCTTTGGGTTAGCCACGGCCCCCGAGAATTTTTACGAAGGTTCTGGGCTCACTTCTGGCGGTACTAAGACCACGAGGCATAGCGGTGGCTCCGTACCTAGACGACATTCTGATACAAGCGTCAAGTTTTCAGAATGCAAAGTCTCATACAGAGATAGTTCTAGCATTTCTGAGGTCGCATGGGTGGAAAGTGAACGTGGAAAAGAGTTCTCTGTTACCACTCACAAGGGTTCCTTTTCTAGGGACTCTTATAGATTCTGTAGAGATGAAGATTTACCTGACGGAGTCCAGGTTATCAAAGATTCTCAATGCTTGCCGTGTCTTTCATTCCATTCCAAGCCCATCAGTAGCTCAGTGCATGGAGGTAATCGGCTTAATGGTCGCGGCAATGGACATAGTGCCATTTGCGCGCCTGCATCTCAGACCGCTGCAACTATGCATGCTCAGTCTATGGAACGGGGATTACTCAGATCTGTCCCCTTTGCTAAATCTGGACCAGGAGACCAGAGATTCTCTTCTCTGGTGGTTGTCACCGGTTCATCTGTCCAAAGGAATGACCTTTCGCAGACCAGATTGGACGATTGTAACAACGGATGCCAGCCTTCTAGGCTGGGGAGCAGTCTGGAATTCCCTGAAGGCCCAGGGATCGTGGACTCAGGAGGAGAAACTCCTTCCAATAAACATTCTAGAATTAAGAGCAATATTCAATGCTCTTCTAGCTTGGCCTCAGTTAGCAAAACTGAGGTTCATCAGATTTCAGTCGGACAATATCACGACTGTGGCTTACATCAATCATCAAGGGGGAACCAGGAGTTCCCTAGCGATGTTGGAGGTCTCTAAGATAATTCGCTGGGCAGAGTCTCACTCTTGTCACCTGTCAGCGATTTACATCCCAGGCGTGGAGAACTGGGAGGCGGATTTCCTAAGTCGCCAGACTTTTCATCCGGGAGAGTGGGAACTTCACCCAGAGATATTTGCTCAACTGATTCGTCGTTGGGGCAAACCGGATCTGGATCTCATGACATCTCGCCAGAACGCGAAGCTTCCTTGTTACGGATCCAGGTCCAGGGACCCGGGAGCGGTGCTGGTAGATGCATTAGCAGCCCCTTGGGTTTTCAACATAGCTTATGTGTTTCCACCATTTCCGTTGCTACCTCGACTGATTGCCAGGATCAAACAGGAGAGGGCATCGGTAATTCTGATAGCGCCTGCGTGGCCACGCAGGACCTGGTATACAGACCTAGTGGACATGTCGTCCTGCCCACCATGGTCTCTACCTCTGAGGCAGGACCTTCTAATTCAGGGTCCTTTCAACCATCCAAACCTAATTTCTCTGAGGCTGACTGCCTGGAAATTGAACGCTTGATTCTATCAAAGCGTGGGTTTTCGGATTCGGTTATTGATACATTAATACAGGCTAGGAAACCTGTGACCAGAAAAATTTACCATAAGATATGGCGTAAATATTTATATTGGTGCGAATCCAAGAGTTACTCATGGAGTAAGGTTAGGATTCCTAGGATTTTGGCTTTTCTACAAGATGGTTTAGAAAAGAGTTTATCCGCTAGTTCGCTAAAGGGACAGATTTCCGCTCTGTCTATTCTTTTACACAAACGTCTGGCAGAGAATCCAGACGTCCAGGCTTTTTGTCAGGCTTTGGCTAGAATTAAGCCTGTGTTTAAAGCTGTTGCTCCTCCGTGGAGCTTAAACTTGGTTCTTAAAGTTCTTCAGGGTGTTCCGTTTGAACCCCTTCATTCCATTGATATTAAGCTTTTATCTTGGAAAGTTTTGTTTTTGATGGCTATTTCCTCGGCTCGAAGAGTCTCTGAGTTATCTGCCTTACATTGTGATTCTCCTTATCTGATCTTTCATTCAGACAAGGTAGTACTGCGTACTAAACCTGGGTTTTTACCTAAGGTTGTTTCTAACAGGAATATCAATCAAGAGATTGTTGTTCCATCATTATGTCCTAATCCTTCTTCAAAGAAGGAACGTCTTTTGCATAATCTAGACGTGGTCCGTGCTCTGAAGTTCTACTTACAGGCAACTAAAGATTTTAGACAAACTTCTTCTCTGTTTGTCGTTTACTCTGGACAGAGGAGAGGTCAAAAGGCTTCGGCTACCTCTCTCTCTTTTTGGCTTCATAGCATAATACGTTTAGCCTATGAGACTGCTGGACAGCAGCCTCCTGAAAGAATTACAGCTCATTCCACTAGAGCTGTGGCTTCCACCTGGGCCTTTAAGAATGAGGCCTCTGTTGAACAGATTTACAAGGCTGCAACTTGGTCTTCACTTCATACTTTTTCCAAATTTTACAAATTTGACACTTTCGCTTCTTCGGAGGCTGGTTTTGGGAGAAAGGTTCTACAGGCAGTGGTTCCTTCTGTTTAATGTTCCTGCCTTATCCCTCCCATCATCCGTGTACTTAGCTTTGGTATTGGTATCCCATAAGTAATGGATGACCCGTGGACTGAACACACTTAACAAGAGAAAACATAATTTATGCTTACCTGATAAATTTATTTCTCTTGTAGTGTGTTCAGTCCATGGCCCGCCCTGTCTTTTTTAAGGCAGGTTCTAAATTTTAAAATTATAACTCCAGTCACCACTGCACTTTATAGTTTCTCCTTTCTCGTCTTGTTTCGGTCGAATGACTGGATATGACATGTGAGGGGGGGGAGCTATATAGCAGCTCTGCTTGGGTGATCCTCTTGCAACTTCCTGTTGGGAAGGAGAATATATCCCATAAGTAATGGATGACCCGTGGACTGAACACACTACAAGAGAAATACATTTATCAGGTAAGCATAAATTATGTTATTGTTAATTGTTGGTTACTTTGTGGATTGATTAACGATAACTATTTTTAAAACCTTTATTAAGTTTGTGTGAAAAATTGATAATCTCATACATGTATTGCAACTGTTTTCTACTAGTGCGAGTGATTCAGGTTTATGATGCATTATAAAAAGAATAGCTTTTTCAATATTAAATGATATTCTTCAAAGAGCATAAAAAGTGATTTATAATATATGAACTGTATACATTAAAGAAAAGATAATATGAATCTTATTTGAAAAATGTGAAGAATTTTTACTTTTTAATAAATAAACTGACTATAGATGGAACATCCACTTTTATGTCCTTGTAACAAACAAATATCCAGCTCTATATTTATATAGAATTACAAAAAATGTAAATTGTATGTTTATTACAATAAGTTTATAAAAATAATACAAACTTTTCTGCCAACAAAACAATAGAGACTAATAAAGGGAAGTCCTGCGTTTGGCATGTGTGCCCAAGGTGGTACTCAAACTCAATTGCTGAAACACTGCTTCTGGTTTAGAATATTATATTTATATAAATCACTGTATAATTTCCTTATAACTTTGAGTGTCATTGGTAACAGACTATTTTGTCTATAAAAAAAAAGCTCAGCGTGTCCGAGGTCATGTTCCATGCTGCTAATAGGCCCTATTAGTTTATTGATAGTGGTTTGGGACTAAGCATATTTTATGATTTAAAGGGACACTGAACCCAAATTTTTTTCTTTTGTGATTCAGATAGAGCATGCAATTTCAAGCAACTTTCTAATTTACTCCTATTTGCAAATGTTCTTCATTCTCTTGGTATCTTTATTTGAAAAGCAAAAATGTAAGTTTAGATGTCGGCCCATTTTTCATGAACAACCTGGGTTGTTCTTGTTGATTGGTAGATAAATTCATCCACCAATAAACAAGTGCTTTCAAGGGTTCTGAACTTGTGAGGCCAAAAAAAAAAAAAGAGTTATCCAATTCTGAGAACCGATATGCACATGGCATGCTTTACCAGCTTAAAGGGATATGAAACTCAAATGTTTTTTTTCCATGATTTAGCTGCGATTTTAAACAACTTTTTAATTCACTTCTATTATCACATTTTCTTTGTTCTTTTGGTATCCTTTGTTGAAAAGCCAGTACATAGCTTAGGAGCTGACCCTTTTCTGGAGAACTATATGGCAACAGTTTCACAAGAATGTTATCCATTTGCAAGAGCACTAAATGGCAGTACTATTTTTTGCCATTTAGTGCTCCAGATACCTACCTAGGTATCTCTTTAACACAGAATAACATGGGAACAAAGCAAAATTTGATAGTAGCAGTAAATTAGAAACATTTTTAAAATGGTATGCTCTGTCCGAATCACAAAATACATTTTTGGGGTTTCATATACCTTTAACCCTGCACCCTGTCTGCTGAGATAAGAACTGCAAAACAATGGAGAATTTGCTTATATAGTGAACCATGGCTAGCCTATGTACTTCAGTAATAAGTCTGGATTGGCTTCTACAAAAAAGTCAAGTGGTGGGTGGAGTTTTGCTATTGAAAAAACAATTGCAGTAAACAAGAGTCATAACTTATTCCATACATTTTCCAACTCACCCAGCATGTTATGTCCCTATAATATCCAATTACATGAACAATAGTTTTTGAATGCTGACAAAAGGTTAGTGTGACTCAAGCATACTTTTACAGCCGGCTACATTTTGCTGCTAAGAAATATACATTAAAATTGTTTTAATCTATTTTTTTTTACACAAATCTAAATATATAAATGCATGACTCAAGGACTTGCATCTTTCATGCCTAAATAAATGCAAGCTTTTTTCATTATTAATTATATGTAAATAAATGTTATCCACTCTATTTTATTTTTTTAAATGTCTAATTTATTTATTTTTCAAGTCAAAGTACAAAAACAACACTACAGGAGAGATAAATAAATCTCAAGATATTACAATTCCAATGATGACAAGTAAAATAAAATGCCCATAAAAAGAACTCCTCGTACAAAGAATGAGATTGAATACTTATTCATCATATAGAAATAGAGATTATCATCTCCGCCCAAGGTAGCGGGAGAAGAATGTGCAGTAAGGCAGGAAACAAACAAGGGGGAAGATTTTATGTGTGATTGGGGAGAGAGGGGGAGAAGCCCAGAGATCAGGTCTTCATCTAGTTCTAACCAGGGAATTAGGTAATAGATAGCAGAGTCTTCTCATCTATTGTATCCCAAGGTTCCCAAATGTAATACAATTGGTCAGCTTGTAGTAGTGTCATCCCCTAAGATCTGCAATTGCAGAATTTTTAGTGTCATAATACAGGTTTTGTTCCAGACAACCTGTGTATCTGGTGCTTCCATACATTTTCCTTGCTTCCCCTTATTTACCTTCATACAATCGTACAGCAATCAATAGAAATGTTATATGAAGCAAAAATATAATACATAACATTCTTGCACAAGAGAATACTGTTTGAAAAAAGCTTATGTTCCCACACCAGCCATTAACTGTACAACTGACTAAATTTGTGCTTTTGCAAAGCTGAAAAGGTACCACCAGCTGATGTCTAACAATATTGTATGAGTGGAATCAATTAATAAAATAGAGCAATATAAAATGTCACCATCACTCACAGGGCATGCTTGCATGTCTCTAAAAACAAGCTCCTACGCTTACAATATTAGGCCTGTCAGTCAAACAAACATGCTCAGATAGTGTGAGGAATGGAAGGGGGTCCTGACATTTATTTGCCTTTAAAGATGACTAAGAAGCATTGCTTCAAATATCTACTTCATTTTCCTGAAAACCACCACCAGTTGTTTTCATTTTATTTACTGAACAGAAAGGCAAACTGTAGGAGCAAAATCAAGATACAGTACAAACAATAAGACCATAGCAAGTGAAATGATTACTTCCTATTGCTGTCTTATGTAGATTCTACAACATTAAACTTAATGCAGGTACAGGTATGGTATGAATGGACCCAAGTATGGGCTCTCTCGTTTCCACAACCTGCGTGCATACAAGTTTTGAGGGACAGTTAGCGTTGCCACTTTGTAAATGCTAATTAACATATATTTGCATAAATATTTATGCAGCACAAATTCTGGTCTGATTTTACAAGGGACATAATACTTATATGCTGCATCACTTTCAAAAGCTTCAATATTTTGGTATTATGTCCCTTTAAGTGATCATTTGTTTGTAAATAGATTTAAACATACCTATAAGACATGGACCTTAATAATACCAACCAGCAAGTGAAATACCATCAGGGTGGCAACCCTATTGCCTATGCATCAGAGCAGGCATAAAGAATGTGAAAACAAGAGCACTGGTTTGGAAGTACTGGAACGTCTACTCCACCACCAAACAATTCCTTGGGACAATTATAAAAAAAAAAAAACCCAAAAAAAAAACGCTATGTAAAAGTGATGTACACTAGATTGTTTTTTTTTGCATAAATGTTTTGTAAATTATATATTTATATATCCCATACATTTTTTTTCTTCTAAAAATATATAGTTTTGCTTATTTTTAAATAACATTGTGCTGATTTTCAGACTCCTAACCAAGCCCCAAAGTTTTAGATGTATACTGATGTCTGCAGTCACCAGCTTGCTCCTGTTTGTCTAAAGAGTCTTTTCATATGCAGGGCAGGGGGTGCGTCTTCTCTTTTTGCTTTCCAGTCCATCTCAGTGGTTGTTCCAGCCTAACCTAATGAACAATGCTAAATTGGGAGCTTCTAAGTATGTTTTTAAAAGGTTTTATACTAGATATTTATATTAGTATCTGTGCATATTCTTCTTTACATGCAAATGAAAATTGGTGAATACTGTATTACACAATGTCATTTTTGTATTTAACACATAATGGTAAATAGTGATTAAATACATTTTCTTTCCCATATTCTAACTTTGTAAATCAATCTACTATGAAACAGTTGAACATTTTAGGTGGGTGTTACTATGTGGGGATATTACAATATTATACAATAAGAAAATATATCTAGTATCTCGAAATAGAACTTTAGGAGCACATGTGTTCTCATTTGCAATATCTGCCAAGCTTTGATATATCAGAATAAGATTTTTTTTTTCTCTGAATGATTTCAGTGTCTGACAACAACAAAACAGATTGCATCATCAGCATCTCCCCAATGAAGAATATGGCTTAAGGTCCTCTGCATCTCACTGGTAAACTCATCTGAGGTACTAGCAGTCAGTATTATGTTTGTTTTGTTTTAAACATCAATAAGGTGAAATCACTGTAATGCGATCTCTAAAAATGGTATGCGCTGCAGCTCATGTGTGAGGCTTGAAACATATTTGCAGATGTTATTTTTGTAGTAGAAATCCTGTGCAGTGACTTTACAAACAAACAAAAGATGTCTTTATTTTTTTATAAATGAAAAGAAACTACCTTGGAATGCAGCACACATACTTCTTTTGTTACTTAAAACAAATGTATTCTAATGATGTAATCTCAAATATATGCACACCGAAAGCAGAGTTCAGGCCTTTGCAAAAACAGAGGAATTATATCACTAATGTGACACAAACAAGTAGAAATATATAATATATCAGCTGTTTCCCTTTCCTTAAAGACAATAATAAAGCCTAGGTTACATTTGTTGGAGATGATTATTGAACACAAGCCAAAGGCTTCTCAGTAGGTCCTGTCTCTGCATCATCTGAACAGGATACAGACTGGATCCCTGTTTTTGAATTAGCTCTGAGACATTAAAAAGTATTTTTTGGATGTAAGCACTACATATGAATCGCTGGTTTGCAAACATTTTAGGTTGTAATGTAAAATGTTTAATTTTGTTGCCACTGTCATGTTAAAGTCATGTCATATCAAGTTAAGAACAGTTCCTCCAAATAAGGAAAGTGGTGCATGGAGTTATACCATTGAAAAGGGGGGAAATAGAGTGGCGCACATTGAAAAGCAATGGCAGCAAACAAGGTATAAATATGTTCCAATATACTTCAGACTCTGCTGATACGTTAAAAGTGCAGAGTAAAGTATAGGTATATTTTTTATGTATGAAATAGCTGTATCTGCTAACTGAAACCACAACCTAATCAAATTGGCTGAGTTTCCAGGGAGCACAGTCCTCATTAGCATATCTCCCTATCGTTACACAAAATTCTCCCTACCTTATCACTCTATACACAGTGAGACTAATACACTGGAAAATAAAAATGTCATTATTGCTCTGACCCACCCACTGGGAGTAATTTTTTCTAAACCTTTGTCTTTACAAAAAGTGCTTCTATAAATAGTACTTATGTATTGAAATAGTCAGTATAGGTAATGCAATAGGCAAAATGACAACATAAACGTAAAGAAGCTATTTGTAAATAATTTTAAGGGACATAATATGTATATGCTAAATTACTTGAAAGTGATGGAGCATAAATGTAAAAAGCAGACATGAAAATATAACCTTACATCTCTATGTAAAAAAGGAAAATATTTTAATTTTTACAGCTCACTAGAGTAAGTGCTGTGTAAACTACACTACACTACACTATACTTCAGTTCTTCTTCTTCTTTTTTTTTTTTAGCTGAACAGCAGCCAATCAGCATCAGCAGTGCTGAGGTCATGAACTGTGATGTCATGAGGATTGCATAGTAAACTTTCTTAAACTGAATAGGGAAACATGAGTGTGCATAAGGCACGCTCCCTTGCTCAGGACAGGCTTACTGATTTGCTGCTTAAAGTCCTTTTCAATGGGGTGTGAATACTTAGGACATTTTGAGGTAAAATATCTTTTTTAACAGAGTTGTTCAGGTGATATTTTCTAGTCAGATTTGTATAGCTATGCTGCATCACTTTCATGCGTTTCAACAGTTGGGTATCACGTCCCTTTAATTCAATCCAGCAGGCAAAATGGATCATTAGGTGCACATTAAAAGGAGAGAAAAAAAAAAAAGCACAGTTCATGGTCCCTTTAATCTATTGGAAGACTGCAAACAAAAATGTATGCTTACCTGATAAATGTATTTCTTTCCGGATATGGTGAGTCCACGGCTTGAGTAATTACTGTTGGGAATATCACTCCTGGCCAGCAGGAGGAGGCAAAGAGCACCACAGTTAAACTGCTGAGTATCACTCCCTTACCCACAACCCCCAGTCATTCGACAAAGGGAAATGGAGAAAAAGGAGTAACACAGAGGTGCCTGAGGTTATAGTCAAAAGAACAACTGTCTTAAAATAAATGGTGGGGCCGTGGAAATAAATTTATCAAGTAAGCATACATTTTGTTTTTCTTTTCTAAGGTATGGTCTACGGCTTGATTAATTACTGTTAGGAACCAATACCCAAGCTAGAGGACACGGATAAATAGGGAGGGAAAAGACAGACAGTCCTAAACAGAAGGCCCCACCACTTGAAGAACATTTCTCCCAAAAGAAGCCTCAGCCGAGGCAAAAATATCAAATTTGGAAAATTCGTAAAAAGTATGTAGAGAAGACCAAGTTGCAGCCTTGCAAATTTGTTCCACAGAAGATTCATTTTTGAAAGCCTAAGAGGAGGAAACCGTTCTTGTGGAATGAGACGTAATTCTCTCAGGAGGCTGCTGTCCAGCAGTCTCATAAGCCAAACGAATTATACTTTGTAACCAAAAAGAGTAGTTGCAGTAGCTTTCTGACCTTTAAGTTTCCCAGAGAAAAAGACAAAGAGGGCAGAGTTCTGGCGAAAATCCTTAGTCACCTGTAAGTAGAATTTAAGAGCACGTACAAAATCTAAATTGTGTAACAAACGTTCTTTGGAAGAAGGATTAGGACACAGAGAGGGAACAACAATTTCCTGATTGATATTTCTATTAGAAACAATCTTAGGAAGGAAACCTAACTTAGTACGAAGAACCGCCTTATCGGCATGAAAAATAAGATAAGGGGAATCACACTGCAGAGCGGAGAGTTCTGAGACTCTTCGAGCAGAAGAGATAGCAACAAGAAACAAAAACTTCAAAGATAACGACAAGGTTAAGGCTCCAAGGAGGAACAGGCTTGAAGACAGACCTGATTTTGACCAAGGCCTGACAAAAAGATTGCACATCTGGCACATCCAACAAACTTTTATGTAGTAAAACTGATAAAGCAGAAATCTGACCCTTCAGGGTACTGACTGACAATCCCTTTTCCAGACCTTCCTGAAAAAAAGATGGAATTCTAATTCTACTCCAAGAGTAGCCCTTGGAGCCACACAAATAAAGATATTTATGCAATATCTTATGGTAAATCTTTCTTGTAACAGGCTTGCAAGCCTGAATCATGGTCTCAATGACTGACTCAGAAAAACCACGCCTAGACAGAATTAAGTGTTCAATCTCCAAGCAGTCAGCTTCAGAGAAATGAGATTTGGATGAAGGAAGGGACCCTGAATCAGGAGGTCCTTCCTCAGAGGTAGTCTCCAAGGTGGGAGAGATGAAATTGCCACTAGGTCTGCAAACCAGATCCTGCGAGGCCACGCAGGGGCTATTAGAATCACTGTCGCCCTCTCCTGTTTGATACGAGCAATGACTTGTGGAAGGAGAGCAAACGGAGGAAACAGGTATGTCAACCTGAAAACCCAAGGAACCACCAGAGCATCTATCAGAACAGCCTGCGGAGCTCTTGACCTTTAACCGTACCTTGGAAGCTTGGTGTTCTGATGGGACGCCATCAGATCTAACTCATTTGAGGACTAAGTTGGAAAACACCTCAGGATGGAGTTCCCACTCCCTGGGATGAAAAGTCTGTCTCCTCAGACAATCCGCTTCCCAGTTGTCTACTCCTGGAATGTGGATGGCAGATGGACAGCAATTGTGGGTCTCTGCCCACAGAAGAATCTGAGTAACCTCCTTCATGGCTAAGGAACTCCGAGTTCCTCCCTGGTGATTGATGTAAGCCACAGAGGTTGGACTGGAACCTGATAAACTGGGCCGAGGACAACTGAGGCCAAGCCAATAGAGCATTGTAAAATCACCCTCAACTCCAAGATGTTGATGGAAAGAGCAGACTCCTCCCGAGTCCAAAAGCCCTGAGCTTTTAACAAGTTTCAGACTGCTCACCAGTCCAACAGGCTGGCGTCCGTGGTCATGATCAGGAAGGCCTCCGAAAGCATGTGCCCTGAGACAGATGTTCCTGAGAAATCCAACACGGGAGAGAGTCCCTTGATGACTGATCTAACTCTATTCCCTAGGATAGATCTGCATGGTCACCATTCCATTGTCTAAGCATGCACAACTGGAAAGCTCTCAAATGGAATCGAGCAAAAGGAATGATGTCCATGGAAGTCACCATCAGACCGATTACCTCCGTACATTGAGCCACTGAAGGATAAGCAGTAGCCTAAAAAAAAAAAAAGAGGCAAGAGGAAATGATTTTGTTTTTCCTGACCTCTGTCAGAAAAATCTTCATCTGTAGAGAATCTATTATGGTCCCTCAGAACATTACTCTTGTAGCAGGGGAAAGGGAGCTTTTTTTCCAGATTTACATTCCATCCGTGGGAACGAAGAACATAAATTATGCTTACCTGATACTTTTTTTTCTTCTGATGGAAAGAGTCCACAGCTGCATTTATTACTTTTGGGAAATGGGAACCTGGCCACTAGGAGGCGGCAAAGACACCCCAGCCAAAGGCTTGAATACTCCTCCCACTCCCCTCATCCCCCAGTCATTCAGCTGAGGAACAAGGACCAGTAGAAGAAATATCAGGTGAAAGATGCCAGAAGAATAAATAAGGACTACTCACAAAAAAATTACGGGTGGGGAGCTGTGGACTCTTTCCATCAGAAGAAAAGACAAAATTATCAGGTAAGCATAATTTATGTTTTTCTTCTTAGATGGAAAGAGTCCATAGCTGCATTTATTACTTTTGGGAAAACAATACCCAACCTATAAAAGGACACTGAATGCCAAGACGGGAGGGTACAATAGGTGGCCCATACTGAGGGGACCAGGCCTGAACCTCTACCCAACAAAAAACCTTAAAAGGAAAGGCCCCAAGGACACTGACCCATAGATAGTCCAGAAACCAAGCTAGAGACCGCAAATTGGACTCAACTGAGCCAACAGTCCTCCAGGAGACACCGTCGCCCAACAGTCGGTCCCTCACCATTCCCCCCACACTAATGAAGGGGACATTAGCCTAAACTCCCAAAGGGACAAGGCAAAGGAGAAATGAAGGAAACCAAAAGGTCACCACAATCCATAAAAGGAAACCTCCAATAGTGAGCTCAGGTCACAAGGACCCAAATGGGCCCAATAGAGAAAAGGAGGCTACGCCTAGACCAAGTGGAAGCCGGGATAAGACCAGGAATAGAGACAAAGTCTTCTCTACAATGTCATGCAAGCAGTGAAAGACAACTGAAGACAGAGTCCTCACAGCGTCTGAACATAGAATACAAAAGTATCCAACCACAAAAAAATGTGTAACAGAACGAAAAACCCTGAGTCGAGTACCCAGAGTCAACATCAGGACGACACAGAGGACACTTGCTAGTAAGTAGGAGCAGTCAACAAGAGAACATACTGCAAAAAACAACCCCCAGACAGAGGGCACGCTGTAGGCAACCTAAGCCGCCAGACCTACACACAGGTCTCCAAAAGGAGAACACAGAACCTCAATCGAGGCCCCCCGAGAAGGAGAGGTTACACCCAGAGCCCAAAGGAGGTGTAATCCTGGAACCTCTGCCTGTAAGCCTAGGGAGTTAGCAACTATGCCCATCTGGATCCTGAAAATAACGTCTCTCAGAACCCACACACAGCCGGACCAACACAGCATCAGCAGATCCAAAATAGGGGAACAGAAGAACCCGAAACCAGCTCAAGAACGAACAGAAGAATGGCCACAGCCGTCCACACAGAGCATGGGTACAACCCGACTTCTAAAACAGACGACAAGGCTGCAGACCCAAAAGGATCTAGCAAAAAGGCCCAACAAGTCTCAACTTGGAGCCAGCAAGACTCCAGATGGAACGTAACAACCTAGACAGAGACACCCCTCTCCGATAAGTTAAGCCACAGTTCCAACATCCTGAATCCAGGAGAAGCCCCAAGAAAGGGACTACATCTTCATAAGAAGGAGAATAATCCCTTAAGAAAAGGGATGGAGTCAGAAGGGAAACATCTGTCCTCAAGGCACAAAGACACCGACTAAAGGAGAGATCAATCCCCAACACAGATGTCCTTGGAAGAACCCCCCTAAAAGTAGCTTGCCAACACACCTGTGTAATGGATGCAGCAGAGACACTGTAAACCCATTTGCCTGCAGAGCAGTGAATTCAAGGGTTACCCTAGCAAGCTGACCTAGGGAATACAACCCTAAGGCGCATCAAGCCTAATGAGTAACAGATACTCAGAAAAACTGGCCAAACATGACCAGGTCAGGTAGATTGAGTAAAGGACATAGCTCAAGCTCCCATTACTGGGGAACCCCAAACAAGCCCTTAGGCCTAATATTCCAGTAACAACCCATAACTGGGTCCACAAGGGAAAACGCAGAGCAAAGCCTCAGCAACCGGAAGCCTCAGGGAGAAACCAGGTCCGGGCACCCAATTGTTAAATCAAACAATACCCGAGAACTGAACACCCCGTCTAACAAAAAGACAGACACAAGGGATATGAATGCAATATCTAGATCAATCCGGATAACAAGAAGAACTCGTCAGTCCTGACCGAAGGAAGGAACCACCCCTTGCTAAAGTCTTAGGCTCCAAGGAGCAAGGCAATAGAAGTTGTTTTATGACCCTAGAGCCCCTAGACTTCTAAAACAGCCTCAGGACAACAAAGCAAGGGATACCTCAAGGTCAAAACCCCTCGAGCAGGGCTAGTCTCCACATTACCTCCATACAGAGGAATACAGGGAGAAAAGGTGCAAAGCCTTCCAGGCTCCAGGGAGCCCTGAGCGAAGCCTAATGTCCCCACAGGGATCAACCATCTCCCGGAGGCAACCCAGGTCCCTAAAAGGAGACCTGACTCAACCAGAGACAACGGAAGAAGACCAAGAAGGTCTTATAACTCAGCTAGACAGTACACGGTAAATGTGCAATAGCTGCAGCTGGTTATATTAAAACAGCTTGCGAGCATGCATTCAAGATGCAAGGAGCTACAGCTGGTTTCAAACTGCAAACCTTCCGCATGCTAGTCAGCTATACACTACTAGCTGATGATGGACCAAGTCCAAAAAGGACAAATCCAGAGCCTCAAAAAAGAAGGCCAAACCGCTCAAATAGCGGTAAGAGGGTGCTAAGCCCTCCAACCCTCCACTGCGTGGGGGAGGAAACTCTAGGGTCCAATAATACCAGACGTAAGAGAGTGACACAGCGGAAACTCCACTGACTCAGTCATCCATGATTGAAGGCTATAAGGACTGAAACAATCCTTCCCGCCTCATGGACCCACAGGTCCTCTTGAATGCTTAGTTGAAACATGTAAAACAAATTATAACCTGAGCACCTAACGCCTCGACCGGACCAGCCAAGCAGAACAGCGCCACGTGTCTAAACAGCCACAAGACAGAATGAACCCAACAGAACCAGCCTGCACCCAGGGCCCGAACCAGCAAGCTGCATAAATCCTCCCTCAGAAGGGAAGAAAGGAAAACAGATATTTTTAACATAGGACTAACATGTCCAAAACAACTTCCGAAGTAGTAAAGAGTATCGATCCCAGAAGGTTCCCGGAGGAAACAAACAAAATAAAAAACATCCTATCGGATAAAAAGAAAGAAAATATAAGGCAAACCGGAGGTTAATGCCCAAGAAGAAACAGGACTACCCACAGGACCAGCCAAACGGAGCCCTGATCTTCCATAAACTGGGAAAGATCTCAATAAAATAACAATCGGGAGATTACATCCCACATGTCTAATGAGGCGTAGACTGAAAATTCCCATATCCGATAAGGATATGGTCATTTAATGACTGAAAAACATGTCTGAGTAATATGCGAAGACGCACAATTCTGTAACGAAAGGCAAAACACTCAGGGACAGTTACACCCGCAGACCTGGGACAATAGGGCACAAGCACAATCGCAAATAAACGTCTGGACTCTGCAGATGAATAATCGCCAAAAATATGTGGAAGCGAAAACGTGCTGCAACCTCCGGGGGGGGGGGGGGAACATGCTGCACGGAGGAACAGGGCCGCCACTAGAAATGTCGGGGCCCCTGACTTAACCATTGATCAGGGCCCCCCCCCTCCTTTGACATGTGCAATTTTTGACCAAGTGACTAAAACGTATATGCACTTTATTCTTAAGTGTCTATTTAAACTTAAAAATGTTGTAAAGGTAGTAACATACACACACGCAGACAAACTCATACACTGAAACACACACTCACACATAAGGATTCACATATAGACACTCTAGCAGACATGCAAATAAACACAAAAACACAATCAGACACAAAAACTCAGCACTTGTTTACATTGACCTGACAAGTAATGAGGTAAACTACAGTTTTGTAAAAAAAGGAGATTTAGAAAACAAAATATGGAGATCTGATTATCTTTTTGTAAAGGAAGATGCCAACTAAATGATGACAACAGCATGCAGTGGCTGAAAGGAAGGGCCCTGAACAGCCTAAACAATAATTTAAAGGTTAAATGGTGCATTGGTGACTTCCGGAAAGGTCTCGTTAGTCTCAAAGTCTGTAGAAAGATGTGAATAATCAGTAGGGGAGGTCAAAATGTCCTAAAAAGGAACAGACAATGGACACACACTCAAACTTGCACATACACCCAAGGAAACACCGACAGAGACAGCCTCAGAAAACACACAAAGACATACACACACACAGAGACAGCCACAGAAAACACACAAAGACATACACACAGAGAGACAAGTTCAACCACATAAAACACAGAAAGACATGAATACACACACCCTCACTGAGACATCCACAGAAAACACGCAAAGACATACAAACACCCTCACAGAGACACCCACAGAAAACACAGACATACATACATACACACACACCCTCACAGAGACATCCACATAAAACACAGACATACACACCCACCCTCACAGAGGCATCCAGAGAAAATACACAAAGACAAACATACACACACCCTCACAGAGACACCTATAGAAAAAGCTCAGACATATGCACACACCCTCAGACATCCATAGAAAATGCACAAAGACATATCCACCCTAACAGAGAGACCCACAGAAAAAAAACACACACTTAGAGACACAAACGAAAGAACAATGACATAAACACAGACACCCACAGAAACACCAACAGAAACACTCACAGGAGGAAACATTTATGCTTTGCATCCCCTAAATCAACATTGTGTGACATGCATGATAAAAAAAAAATTGCAGAAATTAAGAGATCACTTTTGAAAGAATCATATGTGTAAATGTGCAAACAAAAATAATTTTGTGAATTCAAAATTGTACATTGATGATCTGGGTAGATGGCTAGATGAAGAAAAGTACTTTAAAAAAAGGTTGACATATGTTTGTTTGTTTTTTCCCCATTTTACCCAACCAAGTGCACCACTTCAAATATACAGAGAGTGCAGAATTATTAGGCAAGTTGTATTTTTGAGGATTAATTTTATTAACAACCATGTTCTCAATGAACCCAAAAAACTCATTAATATCAAAGCTGAATAGTTTTGGAAGTAGTTTTTAGTTTGTTTTTAGTTATAGCTATTTTAGGGGGATATCTGTGTGTGCAGGTGACTATTACTGTGCATAATTATTAGGCAACTTAACAAAAAACAAATATATACCCATTTCAATTATTTATTTTTACCAGTGAAACCAATATAACATCTTAACATTCACAAATATACATTTCTGACATTCAAAAACAAAACAAAAACAAATCAGTGACCAATATAGCCACCTTTCTTTGCAAGGACACTCAAAAGCCTGCCATCCATGGATTCTGTCAGTGTTTTGATCTGTTCACCATCAACATTGCGAGCAGCAGCAACCACAGCCTCCCAGACACTGTTCAGAGAGGTGTGCTGTTTTCCCTCCTTGTAAATCTCACATTTGATGATGGACCACAGGTTCTCAATGGGGTTCAGATCAGGTGAACAAGGAGGCCATGTCATTAGATTTTCTTCTTTTATACCCTTTCTTGCCAGCCACGCTGTGGAGTACTTGGACGCGTGTGATGGAGCATTGTCCTGCATGAAAATCATGTTTTTCTTGAAGGATGCAGACTTCTTCCTGTACCACTGCTTGAAGAAGGTGTCTTCCAGAAACTGGCAGTAGGACTGGGAGTTGAGCTTGACTCCATCCTCAACCCGAAAAGGCCCCACAAGCTCATCTTTGATGATACCAGCCCAAATCAGTACTCCACCTCCACCTTGCTGGCGTCTGAGTCGGACTGGAGCTCTCTGCCCTTTACCAATCCAGCCACGGGCCCATCCATCTGGCCCATCAAGACTCACTCTCATTTCATCAGTCCATAAAACCTTAGAAAAATCAGTCTTGAGATATTTCTTGGCCCAGTCTTGACGTTTCAGCTTGTGTGTCTTGTTCAGTGGTGGTCGTCTTTCAGCCTTTCTTACCTTGGCCATGTCTCCGAGTATTGCACACCTTGTGCTTTTGGGCACTCCAGTGATGTTGCAGCTCTGAAATATGGCCAAACTGGTGGCAAGTGGCATCTTGGCAGCTGCACGCTTGACTTTTCTCAGTTCATGGGCTGTTATTTAGCGCCTTGGTTTTTCCACACGCTTCTTGCGACCCTGTTGACTATTTTGAATGAAACGCTTGATTGTTCGATGATCACGCTTCAGAAGCTTTGCAATTTTAAGAGTGCTGCATCCCTCTGCAAGATATCTCACTATTTTTTACTTTTCTGAGCCTGTCAAGTCCTTCTTTTGACCCATTTTGCCAAAGGAAAGGAAGTTGCCTAATAATTATGCACACTTGATATAGGGTGTTGATGTCATTAGACCACACCCCTTCTCATTACAGAGATGCACATCACCTAATATGCTTAATTGGTAGTAGGCTTTCGAGCCTATACAGTTTGGAGTAAGACATCATGCATAAAGAGGATGATGTGGTCAAAATACTCATTTGCCTAATAATTCTGCACTCCCTGTAGTGTACAAATGTTCCCATCTGTCAGCTGTACTTATGGATTTTGAAAATGCTGTAATCTATATGGTCTTGGTAGAACCATAAGCTGTGGTACTCATACCATTAGATCTGGTTAAATGCAGGATTTTGGCTCGTTGGTATGTATTTCAAAATTAAGTCAGCTGTAGTGTAAACTGAACAGTTTTAAGTTAACCTGTCTCATTTCAAACACTGAGCAATCTTAGTCTGAGAGTATAACATTTTATGCAGATGTAAAAATCTTAGATAAAATGCCTCCTTGCATCTGGAAAGTCTTTGCATAAAGGGACAGTAAACTGGAATGTAATATTACATATATATATATATATATATATATAAATAAATAAATGCATATCTGCCAAAAGGGCACCTACCATTTGTGCATTGAGGAGGAAACATTTCTGCATGGTTCTAAATATAGAATTTCTACAGCATTGTCAAATAATCATAAATACGCTGCTGTTAAAAAAAATGTGTTTTTATGGACCCCTGTCCCCACCATACAACTACTACCACACTGAAGTTACAATCCGAAATTGCACAAAGAAATAAGAAAAACATTTGCTCAATAAGTCCTACCTCCTCTGCAAATGAAAGTGATCTGCCGTCTGACTCAGGCACACACTGTACAAACAAAGTGCCAAGTCTGTCTCACACTGTGCATAGTGGTTTAGTGCACACTCAGAAATCCTCTCAAATTCTAATACTTTACTACTTGTAATAACATTTCATGCTTCATGCTCAATTAGCACTCTGCTGTAGTACCCACTGGTGGCTAACAAAATTTAAAATTTTTTATTTTTTTTTAGTTCTTGCCTCATGGGGCCCGCCTGGCCCATTGGGCCCCTGACAGGAGTCACCCCTGTCACCCCCTGATGGCGGCCCTGCGGAGGAATACTCATAAACTGGGTTACCCACATGTGTAGAAGTATGGAGCAGTAGGGAACTCGCCTCTCGGAAGACGGGACCCCAGAGGCGGATGGCTCAGCTGTCCCTTAATTCTCTGAGCCTGAGGAACAAGGCGCTTATATATGTCATACAGAACATAACTGGTTGACATGTGTCAACGAGGCCAATCCGGATTCGTCCCCGGATGCAGAATCTGAAATTGAAACAGTCTCAGTATCAGAATCCTCAATAACTGAATCTGAAATTTGAACAGTCTCAGCATCAGAATCCTCCATAACTGGATAGAGGATATGAAAATATGGACTAAAGAATTAAAATTAAACGGCACCCGACACCCACAATGGCTGGGGCACTCACCACCTCCTTCGAACCAGACCCCTGCTGACTAGAATTTCTCCTTATTTTAATAGGGCTATTAGATTAGGTGTAATTAGTTTACATTTCTGTAATTTGTTTATTATTTTCTGTAATTTAGTGGGGGGGTTTTTGTACTTAAGCAAATTTAATTTATTTAATTATAGTGTAGTGTTAGGTGTTAGTGTATCTTAGGTTAGGTTTTATTTTACAGGTACTTTTGTAATTATTTTAGCTAGGTAGTTATTAAATAGTTAATAACTATTTAATAACTATTCTACCTAGTTAAAATAAATACAAACTTGTCTGTAAAATAAAAATAAACCCTAAGCTAGATACAATGTAAATATTAGTTATATTGTAGCTAGCTTAGGGTTTATTTTACAGGTAAGTATTTAGTTTTAAATAGGAATAATTTAGTTAATGATAGGAATATTTATTTAGATTTATTTAAATTATATTTAAGTTAGTGGGTGTTAGGTTTAGGGTTGGACTTGGGTTTAGGGGTTAATAACTAATATAGTGGTGGTGACGTTGGGGGCGGCAGATTAGGGGTTAATAAATGTAGGTAGGTGGCGGCGGCGATGTTAGGGACAGCAGATTAGGGGTTAATAATATTTAACTAATGTTTGCGAGGCGGGAGTGCGGTGGTTTAGGGGTTAATATGTTTATTATAGTGGGGTCGGCAGATTAGGGGTTAATAAATTTAATGCAGGTGTCGGCGAAGTTGGGGGCAGCAGATTAGGGGTTCATAAATATAATGTAGGTGGCGGCGGTGTCCGGAGCGGGGGTTAAAATATTTATCTTAGTATTTGCAATGCGAGAGGGCCTCGGTTTATGGGTTAATAGGTAGTTTATGGGTGTTAGTGTACTTTTTAGCACTAAAGTTATGAGTTTTATGCTACAGCGTTGTAGTGTAAAACTCATAACTACTGACTTTAAAATGCGTTAGGACTCTTGACGGGGTAGGGTGTACCGCTCACTTTTTGGCCTCCCAGGACAGACTCGTAATACCGGCGCTATGGAAGTCCCATAGAAAAAAGACTTTACAAAGTTTACGTAAGTCGTTTTGCGGTAAGGCCAAAGAAGTGTGCAGTCACCCTAAACCTGCAAGACTCGTAATGTTCAAATGAAAAATAAGGAGACATTTTTAACAAAACTGTCTCTGATACAGGATCCTTTGAACCAAAGAAAACCTTCATCAGTAGAATAAACTTAAGTATGCTGTCGGTCAGAACAAAATTAATTAAATCTTAATTTTGAAAAGACCTCGTAAGTTTACTTAAAAGGCAAAATAGCAGTCATAACCTTTTATGATATAAGCAACATGTGATGTTTGCAGATGAAATCAAAGTACATGAACTGGATAAGAAAAAACATTAAAATGTCATTGTACATGTAGAAACATTACTAGCATAAAATATGATAAATAAATGCCACATAATTGAGCTGAAGAAATAAAAGCTAATGAAAAAAACAAAGACGCAGAAAATTACGAAATTTTGCATCAAGAATGACGTAATAAAAACAGCATTTTGCGTCCTTGCAAGCCTAGATTTTCCCGCGAAAAAATGAAAAAAAAAAAGAGTCAAATTAGAAAAAGACTGCCCCCGCCTGGTAGGAATGTATATCCCATACGTCACTGGCTCATGGACTCTTGCCAATTACATGAAAGAAATAGAGCTTTATCGCCAATCCGTCTTTCCAGGATAACCCAAAATACTCAAAATCCAATTGTCACAAGGACAGATAGTGATGTGGAATTTTCTGAACAGGGGCATAGATAGCAAAAACGTTTCCCTATGCTAGAGTTTCACCTAAAAAGGTGCCTGTTCCAACTTACATACAAATTCAATTTAAGAACAAACCTACAGAACCTATCTTGTTCGTAACCTGGGGACTAATATTATATATCTCTCTGTATCTGTTTTTAATCAAAATGTGAAGTGGCCAACAAGCCAAAAATGTAAGTCAAACACTGCAACACTGATATATATAAAAAATGCAGAGCAATGCATTTTTACATTTGCATATAGGCACTTTTGTTGTATACCTGACCTTCAAAAATGCCTCTAGAAATAGTTGCCAGATGTTTAAATGGACATTCTAAATAAAAAAGTAATGCTCTAATTTCTTACAAATTATTTTTAATCACTAAATACTTCCTCTAAATATCACATCACTTATCAAACTGTGCTTGTAGCTATTTGCTTTGACAATATCAGGTGGTGGCTGTTTTTTTATTCTCTGCATTTCACTCTCTCATAAATGTCCTCCTGTGTAATAATCATCAGGACAGCACCATCATTTCATCCTGAGTCTATATTTTTTTGAAGTTACTGTAGGTGGTGCATTCTATGATTTCAGAACAAGGAAAGCAGGACTGGCAGGAAACAACTTGTGATAAAGGGATGAGTCAGGGTGTGGTGCAAGAGACACTTCAATCCAAAAAGCATGCCGTGTGAATAATTATTATTACTAAAGAATCCTGCATGCAGCCCACTTAACTATATTAATCATCTCTCAAATATATATAGCGTTAGTGTCATTATTTTATAGATTAAGAAAGATCTCTCTCTCGATAGACTAGATACAGAAAAAATAATTAATTTATTGATACAAATAAGATGTAGATAAAAAAACAACTTATGCCTGCAACAGTATTTTTATAATGTAAGTCGATTTAAAAATGCTGCTTCCTTTTTTATTGTAAACTAGCAGCACACACCCCTATTTACTTTCTACACGTTGGCCAATAAGATGCAGGACACTGCGCCTGGTACTGCTACAGGAGTATGTTCTTGTGATGTGATATGTAAATGGATAAAACCAGTTGCAAGTGTGTACGCACTCAAAATGATTTCACCTAGATCATAAGCACAACATTTTACCAAGTTTCATGATACAGGAGGTTTAGAAGCAGATTTGTGCAGGACATGAGCTAATGAAAGAGTAGTGTGTGTCCTGAACTTGTATTCTGGCTCTTGATTTCCAGAATACACAAGATAAATTAAAGGGGGTATGACAAACCTCAACAGTTTAAAAGAATGTTAAAAACAATTTAGCTACAGAGCTATAGGACTTAATAGTATGAATAGTATGGCTGTGAAATCATCGATTTAAAAACATCTATATACATTGGGCACCGACAGGATTTTCCTGTCCCCAGTCTCTTTTGGTAATATATAACTATGTTTTCCTACCCTGACATGATTTTGTAGCAAATAAAGCTTGATTAATAAAAATCTTCTTAGATTCTTGCACCTGGGCCCTGTGGTTTCTAGTTACGCCTCTGGACTTGGGTATGAAGAATATTTAGGGCATTCTCCCCATACATCCCTACTTTTTGCTTCCCATAAATACCTATTTAGTATTTTGTTTGAATCCAACTGAATAAAAACAAAGTGGGTATTTTTGCCCTAGGCCCAGCCTAATATGCTGCATTGATACTTCTATTCTTCCTCCCTAATCTCTCTAATTGATAGTAGCTTAGTACTCAGCACATAAACAATACAGAATGAACAACATAATGAGATATCCAGGCAGAGCCACAAGGAAAAGATAATGCAAAATTGTGTTCCAGGTCAAAGTATGTTGCCCCCATGGCTAATTGGCCTATGAATAAATAGATCTTTATTTCTTATATTGAAAAGTATAATAAAAAATACATTAAGTTCATTTTAAATTAATACTGAAAAAAATAAACTTAAAAGGGACACGTGACTCAAGTCAAAATTAAACTTTCACGATTCAGACAGAGCAAGCAATTTTAAACAACATTCCAATTTACTTCCATTAACAAAATGTGCACAGTCTTTTATATTTACACTTTTTGAGTCACCAGCTCCTACTAAGCATGTGCAAGATTTCACAGAATATATGTATATGCATTTGTGATTGGTTGATGACTGTCACATGATACTGGGGTATTGGAAATAGACATAACTTTAAAAATTGTCAGATAAAAAAAAATCTAGTTCAGACTAAGTGCTACTGTACTGTCTTTGTATCGTGCATTTGTTGTGTATGCAAATCTACTGTATTTACTGGTCCTTTGCATTCTTCTCTTGCATGTCCCATATACCAATGAAACATATATATTTAATAAATCAATTTGTATTGTACATTTTTTGGATAACAATAAGGCACACGATTTTATTTATATACCTCAATTTCTACAGATTTTCTAAAATCCCTAGAAAACTGGGGGGGGAATCTTTAACCTGGGTTTTCAGAACACTGCAAATTGCTTAAACCAGCTATATGATTTGCTGGATTTGTAGGTTACAGAATTAGCTTTATGGCTTCTTTAGGAAGTGTGGGACAAGCACAAGTTTTACACAGAAGCAGAAGGTTTCTAACCTGTATATGAGGCCACTAGTTCTTATAGACCTACATGAAGCCACGACTATATTTACAACATCTCATTTGATTTCCAAAGGCAGCGTCAATCATACACACGGTATTAACAGCCCAGTTTACACCGTGCCTTGTTAGTTGCAGCTGTTTCACAAGAACATTAATTTTACTCAATCAGCAACTACCTGTCATTTACATATTACACCCTATAAAAAAGTTGTTACATTATGTTTGTCATCATTTATTATCTAAACACACAACACTAGTGAGAAAAGAACTGGAGCAGATCCCTTTAAACATCCAGCATTCATGTAAAGACATTTACATTTTTTCTTAAAGGGACAGTACACTGTAAAATTGTTTTTCCATAAATGTATTTTAAATGACTTGTTATACCAACTGCAGAGTATAAAATATTTGAGAAATTGCATTTTCGGGTTTATTTGTGTATCTGAAGTAGCTGGTTTTGTGCTTTGAAACCACAGCCTATTACAATGGGTTGAGCTTCAGGTAATATCAGATCTCATTATGTTATCACTTTTATGTGCACACACTAGCTTCCTTATCTTATATTTGTCTGGAACACCAAAGCTCAATACATAGAGAGAACAATGGAAAATTATAATGTTATTACTTAATTATCATGACCCCCACTGAGGGTGTAATCTCTTCTGCTGGCTGTGTTTACTTAGGCTATTCAATAGCGTATACGCCAGTATCAAAACTTTCAGTATAGGTTGGGAAACCACAAGCTAAATCAGCTATTTCAAATGCTGAAATATGAGTAAAGGAGCTACTTGCAACCAATTTAATACACTCTAGCAGGTAAAAAGGATCATTGGGAATAATTTAAAGGGGAGAAAGTTTTTGGGTGAACTGTCCCTTTAAGGCGAGGTAGAAGGTAAACACAAATTATAGACCCCCCGCAAAAAACAAAAACAAAACCAAAGAGACAAGGTAGTCAGTGGCATATTCTATTAAGTCAATTTAATTATTTAAAGGGACATACAAAAAGCAAAATTATCCTTATTGCATATCCCCTGCTAAGGCAAGTTATTAACAATTAAAGTTTAAAGTTCTTTAAACATTGCTAAATTATATGCAGATTCTTCAAAAGAAGTCAGATACGATTTCAACATGGCAGCATTACTTTACAGAAACCAAAAGATTTTCATATCCACAGGCTAAGCTTTGCTTTAAATCGATAACTATATTAGTGTTCATTTGTATTTAAAGCCTTTAAACCAACCTCATTTCATACCAAAATGTAAAAAAAAAAAAAAAACAGAAATATGTGTGCCCTTTTACAAGATCATAGTGTACATTTATCAAATCTACATGCACATCTTGCTAGATGCAACTGAGCCAGCAAATCACTGGACTGGAACAGGTCATGCTGCAGAACTCTATAGGTCAAAAATGATAAGCAGAAAGAAAATCAAACCTGCCAATATCAAATGATATATTCTGTAAACCAGAATACAACTTTCCATCAACACTGTAAAGAATTGCCAGGAAAAATGTGATGACAATGAATAGAAACAGCAGTCCTTTCTAAATCAAAAACATTCTGACAAGTGATCTTTTTTTCCTACTATAGCACATTCTAAGGCAGCTGGTAGAGACCATTAAATGGGAATAGATTGGTTTGTGTAGGGCACCAGAAACAAAAAGATGGTTTAACTAAACAATTTGCCTTAGAGATGAACCTATAACAAGTAATTTTGGAAAGCAAAAAATAAATAATTGAATGTAATAATAATAATTTATACTATAATTGCGTTTGTAACGCGTCTGTCGCCAGTTGCGCATGCATCCTCAAAAGAATTCACCTGGATGCAGCATAGACAAACAAAGCCTTAAAAAAAAAAAAAAAAAAAAAAAAAAACGCAACCGCCCCTAAGAAATTAAAAAAAAAAAAAAAACGAACCGCCCACACGAAATAAAAAAGCTAACCGCCCGCACAAAGTATAACAAAAAACCTAACATCCCGCACGAAGTATTAAACGCCAACCCCTACATTGCAAAATAATAAAGTAATTAACCCCTAATCCGCAAATTAAACAACGCAAATAACATAACTAAAATATGAACCCCTAAACCCCACATCGCAAAAACCTAATTAACCTATTAACTCCTAAACCACCAACCCCCCACATTGAAATAAACCTAATTAACCTATTAACTCCTAAACCACCAACCCCCCACATCGAAATAAACCGAATTAACCTATTAACCCCTAAACTGCCAAACCCCCACATCATAATAAACCTAATTAACCTATTAACTCCTAAACCGTCAACCTCCCACAACGCAAATAACTAATTCAATTACTTAGCCCCCTAACCTAACAACCCATAAATTATCCCCAAAATAGGCACTCACTGTTCCTGAAGTACAGCAGAGAAGCTCTTCTTCCAGGATGCTCCATCATCTTCGGTCTTCATCCGGAGCGAAGGCGGTGCAGAGCTGAAGTGCGGAGCTGGCTTTCCTGATGCATGGATCCTCAGCGGTGGTGGTCCAAAGCGGCGTGGAGACTCCTCTTCATATGACCGTCTGCCGCACACTGAAGATTAAATTCAAGGTACCCCATATTTATTGGGGTACCTTGCATTCCTATTGGCTAAAATTGTGAAATCAGACAATAGAATGAGAGCTAGTGAAATCTTATTGGCTGATTTGAATAGCCAATAGGATTTCAGTAGCTTTAATCCTATTGGCCAATTTCACAATTTCAGCCAATAGGAATGCAAAGTACCCCAAATTGAATGCGGTACCTTGCATTCAATTTTCAGTGTACGACGGAGATCGGATAAAGAGGAGCCTCCACGCTGCTTTGGACGGGCGCTCCGGATCCGTGCATCGAGGAAGACCGCTCCACACCTACACTCCGGATGAAGATAGAAGATGATGGAGCCGCCTGGAAGTAGACCTTCACTGACGGACTTCAGGAATGGTGAGTACCTATTTGTGGCTTAGTATTATGATTCTTTTTATTTTTTAGGTTAGGGTTTTTTTGGGCAGTAAAAGCGCTTATTGCCCTTTTAAGGGCAGTAAAGGAGGTGAATGCACTTTTAAAAGGCAATGCCCATACAAATGCCCTTTTAGGGGCAATGGATAGTTTAGGTTTTTTTAGACTGTTTTTTTATTTTGGGGGATTTGGTTGGGTGGGGGGTTTTACTGTTAGGGGGTACTTTGTAAATTTACATATAAAAGAGCTGATTTCTTTAGGGCAATGCCCTGCAAAAGGCCTTTTTAAGGGCTATTGGTAGTTTATTGATAGAGTAGGGGGTGTTTTTATTTTGGGGAATTTATTTTTATAGGGGTATTAGTTTAGGTTTAATTTTTTTATTTTGAATAGCTATTTTTTTTTGTAATTTTACATTTTTTTTTTATTTTTTTAATATTAGCTTTGGGGTTTGTATTTTTTTTTTCTCTTTTTTTTTTCAACATAGACTGCCCTCTCAGGGGGGGCTTATCAAACAACAACGTTCTGAACATTACATTGTTTTCATTTTGTGTGTGTGTTTTACATGTCTTATACTCCCCTATTTATAGTAATATAAATATAGACTAATATTTGCATTTTAGAACACCAAAATCAAACCAAAGACACAGACAAAGAATATTGTAACCTACAGACGTAAAAAAAAAAAAAAAAAAAAGTTTGGATTTTGGAATTCTGAATTTGTGTATTTGTGTATGTGTGCTTTTTTTTTTTTTTTATAAAGTTTTTATTGAGGAATGAGCTTACAAAGTATAACATGGATCACATAAACGTACATAAGAGGAAATATACTGGAGGCCAACATCATTAAAGTGAAAGTCAACCCTAGCATTTGTGAAATCCTAGGATTGACTATTGAAACAAATAAAGGGGACTTTCATTCATAAATTATAAGATACTTCATGCAGAAAGATCCTTTATTTGTTTCAAGCGATCGCCGTTCTGAGCTGTTCAAGCAGCCCACGGCAGAAATGTATTTTGCCAATAGCGTGCAGGAAATCCGGCTCCCAAGGGCGACAAGCCGGATTTACAGCACAGCTATTGGCCAAGAGGTAAAAACGTCACCTCATAGCAAATTGGCGATCTTCCATGGGCTTTCTTAGCAACTCAGAATGGCTATCGCTTGAAACAAATAAAGGAGCTTTCTGCATTTAGTATCCTTTACTTCATGAATGAAAGTCCCCTTTATTTGTTTCAAAAGTCAATCCTAGCATTTCAAAAATGCTAGGGTTGACTTTCACTTTAAGATGAGGGTCTATATATATATATATATATATATATATATATATATATATATATATATATATATATATATATATATATATATATATATATATATATATATATATATATATATATATATATATATATATATATATATATATATATATATATATATATCCATATCCTGGAGTATTGTGACCTCTGATTTTTTTTTTTTTTTAAAAAAAACCTCTTTTTCCAGTTTCACAGAACAAAATATAAAAAAGGCACACAGATATAAATATAGCTGGAAATATTGTGAATCGATAATATTAGGACAGGAATAACAAGTTACAAAACGATGAAGAGTCCTTGCATATTATCTGAGATATCTCTCAATTCCCTCCAACAAGATCTGATAATGTTAGCAGGTATAGGAAATGTGATCAACATTTAGTGTTAATGTAAGATTTATATTAGACCTCAGTTTTTACATCTTCATGTAAATAGATATGAGTATCATAAGGATTAGTATGATGGCCAATGTTCTTAGGTAGGAGGCGTGAAAGGGTGGGCGCTTTACAGTTGCCTCTGTTAGGTGAGATATTAAGGAGAGAGATAGAGAGAAAGAGAGAGACTTGATGGTCACTTCTTATGTAGCATAGAGGCAAGTTGCTCACGCTGTAACAGCTCAATAGGGTTGAGATCTAATGACTGTGCTGGCCACTCCATTAAAGAAAGAATACCTGCTGACTGTTTCTTTCCTAAATAGTTCCCTTTTAACCTGTATAAATCTACCACCACCAAAGCATACCCAGACCATCGCATTGCCTCTACGTTCTTGACTGATGGCATCAAGCACTCCTCCAGCATCTTTTCATTTGCTCTGCATTTCAAAAATGTTCTTTTTGATCCCAACACCTCAAACTTAGATTTGTCTGCCCATAATACTTTTGTCTAATCTTCCTCTGTCCAGTGTCGGTCTTCTTTTGCCCATCTTAATCTTTTATTTTCTTAATTCTTTACATTAAGAGTAAGAAAGTGGGAAAGCAGTGAAATTAAAAAGACATATTATGGGAAGCCACGCCCACTAGATATTTCATGATTGGCCCTTATTTTAGGTAGTTGGGTTTATAAGGTTGTTGTGTACAGTGTATCTTTAGCTTGAGAAAGGGGCAGGAGCCCAACAATGTTGCCGATGAACAAGCTTTTTTTTTTCTCCCCTTTTCACAAAGAAACCTTTAGAGTGGAACTTTCTATATATTTTCTATATTGTATTTTGAGGTTTGGGGAGACCTTAAATTTGGCCCCCAGGAATGTATAAGTAAGTGAATTACCTATCTGGCATTGAGTGCAGGCCCAAAACCTTTTACACATACACATATATAACAATTTATGTAAAGAACTTACCTGATAAATTCATTTCATGGTGGCAAGAGTCCATGAGCTAGTGACGCATGGGATATACATTCCTACCTGGAGGGGGCAAAGTTTCCCAAACCTTGAATGCCTATAAATACACCTCCCACCTCACTCATACCTCAGTTTAACGTATAGCCAAGTTAGTGAGGTGTTAAAGGAGTAAAAGCATAAAAAAAGAGGAACAGGATAAATAAAGTGCTTTATATAAAAAAAAAATCATAACCCCTTAAAAATTTGGTGGGTCTCATGGACTCTTGCCACCATGAAATAAATTAATTGATCAGGTAAGTTCTTACATAAATTATGTTTTCTTTCATATAGGTGGCAAGAGTCCATGAGCTAGTGACGTATGGGATATAATACCCAAGATGTGGACGTTCACGAGTCACTAGAGAGGGAGGGATAAAATAAAAACAGCTATTTCCGCTGAGAAATTAAATCCAAAAAATAATTAAGTTTGCTTAAAAAAATAATTTAAAAACTCAAATCATAGGCACTAGAATCAAACTGAGACAACTGCCTGAAGAAATTTTCTACCAAAGGCTGCTTCCGAAGAAGCAAACACATCAAAATGGTAAAATTTAGTAAATGTATGCAAAGAAGACCAAGTTGTTGCTTTGCAAATTTGATCAACTGAAGCTTCATTCTTGAAAGCCCAAGATGTGGCGACTGATCTAGAAGAATGAGCTGTAATTCGCTGAGGCGGAGACTGCCCCGCCTCCAAATAAGTTTTGTGAATCAAAAGCTTCAACCAAGATGTCAAGGAAATGGCAGAGGTGTTCTGACCTTTTCTAGAACCAGAAAAAATAACAAATAGACTAGAGGTCTTTCTGAAATCTTCAGAAGCCTCAACATAATATTTCAAAGCTCTTACCACATCCAAAGAATGTAAAGACCTTTCAAGAGTATTCTTAGGATTAGGACACAAGGAAGGAACAATAATTTCCCTATTGATGATGTAAAAATTTAAAAAAAGTCCACAAAACAGCTTTATCTGGATGAAAAATCAGATAAGGAGACTCACAAGAGAGCAGAAAAACTCAGACTTTTCTAGCAGAAGAGATAGCCAAAAGAAATAACACTTTCCAAGAAAGTTTAATTTCCAAAGAATGCATAGGCTCAAAAGGAGGAGCCTGCAAAATCTTTAAAACCAAATTGAGACTCCAAAGAGGAGAAATTGATTTAATAACAAGTTTGATATGAATCAAAGCCTGAACAAAACAGTGAATATCAGGATGCTTGGCAATCTTTCTAAAGTTTTTGCAGACAAACCTTTTTCCAAACCATCCTGAAGAAACTGTAGAATCCTAAAAGAATGCATAGAATAATCATGAGTGGAACACCATGAAATACAGGTTTTCCAAACCCTATGATAAATCTTGATTGAAACAGACTTACGAGCCTGTATCATAGTGTTAATTACTGAGTCAGAGAAACCTCTATGACTAAGAACTAAGCGTTCAACTTCCATGCCTTCAAATTTAGAGATCCTGATGGAAAACTGGCCCTTGAGAAAAAAAGGTCTGGTCTTATAGGAAGTGATCAAGGCTGACAACTGGACATTCGGGCATGGTCCACATACCAAAACCTGTGAGGCCATGCTGGTGCTATCAGAAACACATAAGATTGTTCCATTATGATCTTGGAGATCACCTTTGGAAGCAGAACCAGAGGCGGAAAAATGTAAGCAGGTTGGTAAAACCAGGGAACTGCTAGAGCATCCATCATTTTCTGCCTGAGGATCCCTGGACCTGAAAGGTATCTGGGAAGTTTCTTGTTCAGATGAGAGGCCATCAGATCTATTTCTAGAAGACCCAACATCTGTACAAGTTGAAAAAAACACATCTGGATGGAGAGACCACTCCCCCGGTTGTAGAGAATGACAGCTGAGATAATTCACTTCTTAATTGTCTAAACCTGGGATGTGAATTGCAGAGATTTGGATTCTGCCCAAGAAAGTATCAGAGAAACTTCTTTCATTGCTAAAGGACTGTGAGTCCCCCCTTGATGATTGACATATGCCACTGTTGTGATATTGTCTGTATGAAAACAAATGTAAAGTTCTCTCTTCAATAGAGGCCAAGCCTGAAGAGCTCTGAAAATAGCAGAGAGTTTGAAAAACTTAATTAATGTAAGAACTTACCTGATAAATTCATTTCTTTCATATTAGCAAGAGTCCATGAGCTAGTGACGTATGGGATACACATTCCTACCAGGAGGGGCAAAGTTTCTTAAACCTCAAAATGCCTATAAATACACCCCTCACCACACCCACAAATCAGTTTAACGAATAGCCAAGAAGTGGGGTGATAAGAAAAAAGTGCGAAAGCATAAAAAATAAGGAATTGGAATAATTGTGCTTTATACAAAAAAATCATAACCACCACAAAAAAAGGGTGGGCCTCATGGACTCTTGCTAATATGAAAGAAATTAATTTATCAGGTAAGTTCTTACATAAATTATGTTTTCTTTCATGTAATTAGCAAGAGTCCATGAGCTAGTGACGTATGGGATAATGAATACCCAAGATGTGGAACTTCCATGCAAGAGTCACTAGAGAGGGAGGGATAAAATAAAGACAGCCAATTCCGCTGAAAAAATAATCCACAACCCAAATCAAAAGTTTTAATCTTTATAATGAAAAAACTGAAATTTTTAAGCAGAAGAATCAAACTGAAACAGCTGCCTGAAGTACTTTTCTACCAAAAACTGCTTCAGAAGAAGAAAACACATCAAAATGGTAGAATTTAGTAAAAGTATGCAAAGAAGACCAAGTTGCTGCTTTGCAAATCTGATCAACCAAAGCTTCATTCCTAAACGCCCAGGAAGTAGAAACTGACCTAGTAGAATGAGCTGTAATCCTTTGAGGCGGAGATTTGCCCGACTCAACATAAGCATGATGAATCAAAGACTTTAACCAAGATGCCAAAGAAATGGCAGAAGCCTTCTGGCCTTTCCTAGAACCGGAAAAGATAACAAATAGACTAGAAGTCTTTCGGAAATCTTTAGTAGCTGCAACATAATATTTCAAAGCTCTAACTACATCCAAAGAATGCAACGATCTTTCCTTAGAATTCTTAGGATTAGGACACAATGAAGGAACCACAATTTCTCTACTAATGTTATTAGAATTCACAACCTTAGGTAAAAATTTAAATGAAGTTCGTAACACCGCCTTATCCTGATGAAAAATCAGAAAAGGAGACTCACAAGAAAGAGCAGATAATTCAGAAACTCTTCTAGAAGAAGAGATGGCCAAAAGAAACAAAACTTTCCAAGAAAGTAATATAATATCCAGCGAATGCATAGGTTCAAACGGAGAAGCTTGAAGAGCCCCCAAAACCAAATTCAAACTCCAAGGAGGAGAAATTGACTTAATGACAGGTTTTATACGAACCAAAGCCTGTACAAAACAATGAATATCAGGAAGATTAGCAATCTTTCTGTGAAACAGCACAGAAAGAGCAGAAATTTGTCCTTTCAAGGAACTTGCAGACAAACCTTTATCCAAACCATCCTGAAGAAACTGTAAAATTCTAGGAATTCTAAAAGAATGCCAAGCAAAATGATGAGAAGAACACCAAGAAATGTAAGTCTTCCAGACTCGATAATATATCTTCCTAGACACAGATTTACGAGCCTGTAACCTAGTATTAATTACGGAGTCAGAGAAACCTCTATGACTGAGAATCAAGCGTTCAATCTCCATACCTTCAAATTTAATGATTTGAGATCCTGATGGAAAAAAGGACCTTGCGATAGAAGGTCTGGTCTTAACGGAAGAGTCCACGGTTGGCAAGTAGCCATCCGGACAAGATCCGCATACCAAAACCTGTGAGGCCATGCTGGAGCCACCAGCAGAACAAACGAACGCTCCTTTAGAATCTTGGAAATCAATTTTGGAAGAAGAACTAGAGGCGGAAAGATATAGGCAGGATGATACTTCCAAGGAAGTGACAATGCATCCACTGCTTCCGCCTGAGGATCCCTGGATCTGGACAGATACCTGGGGAGCTTCTTGTTTAGATGAGAAGCCATCAGATCTATTTCTGGAAGTCCCCAGATTTGAACAATCTGAAGAAATACCTCTGGGTGAAGAGACCATTCGCCGGGATGTAAAGACTGGCGACTGAGATAATCCGCTTCCCAATTGTCTATACCTGGGATGTGAACCGCAGAAATTAGACAGGAGCTGGATTCCGCCCATGCAAGTATTCAAGATACTTCTTTCATAGCCAGAGGACTGTGAGTCCCTCCTTGATGATTGACATATGCCACGGTTGTGACATTGTCCGTTTGAAAACAAATGAACGACTCCCTCTTTAGAAGCGGCCACGACTGAAGAGCTCTGAAAAATCGCACGGAGTTCCAAAATGTTGATTGGTAATCTCACCTCCTGAGATTTCCAAACCCCCTGCGCTGTCAGAGACCCCCATACAGCTCCCCAACCTGTCAGACTCGCATCCGTTGAGATCACAGTCCAGGTTGGAAGAACAAAAGAAGCCCCTTGAATTAAACGATGGTGATCTGTCCACCACGTCAGAGAGTGTCGTACAATCGGTTTTAAAGATATTAATTGTGATATCTTTGTATAATCTCTGCACCACTGGTTCAGCATACAGAGCTGAAGAGGTCACATGTGAAAACGAGCAAAGGGGATCGCGTCCGATGCAGCAGTCATAAAACCTAAAATTTCCATGCATAAGGCTACCGAAGGGAATGATTGAGACTGAAGGTTTCGACAAGCTGAAACCAATTTCAGACGTCTCTTGTCCGTCAAAGACAGAGTCATGGACACTGAATCTATCTGGAAACCTAAAAAGGTTACCCTTGTCTGAGGAATCAATGAACTCTTTGGTAAATTGATCCTCCAACCATGTTCTTGAAGAAACGATACTAGTCGATTCGTATGAGATTCTGCTTAATGTGAAGACTGAGCAAGTACCAAGATATCATCCAAATAAGGAAATACCACAATACCCTTTTCTCTGATTACAGATAGAAGGGCACCGAGAACCTTTATAAAAATCCTTGGAGATGTTGCTAGGCCAAACGGCAGAGCCACCAACTGGTAATGCTTGTCTAGAAAAGAGAATCTCAGAAACTGAAAATGATCTGGATGAATCGGAATGTGCAGATATGCATCTTGTAAATCTATTGTGGACATATAATGCCCTTGCTGAACAAAAGGCAGAATAGTCCTTATAGTTACCATTTTGAATGTTGGTATTCTTACATAACGATTCAATATTTTTAAATCCAGAACTGGTCTGAAGGAACTCCTTCTTTGGTACAATGAATAGATTTGAGTAAAACCCCAGACCCTGTTCCAGAACTGGAACTGGCATAATTACTCCAGCCAACTCTAGATCTGAAACACATTTCAGAAATGCTTGAGCCTTCACTGGATTTATTGGAACGCGAGAAAGAAAAAAATCTTCTTGCAGGAGGCCTTATCTTGAAACCTATTCTGCACCCTTGTGAAACAATGTTCTGAATCCAAAGACTGTGAATCGAATTGATCCAAATTTCTTTGAAAAATCGTAATCTGCCCCCTACCAGCTGGGCTGGAATGAGGGCCGCACCTTCATGTGGACTTGGGAGCTGGCTTTGGCTTTCTAAAAGGCTTGGATTTATTCCAGACTGTAGATGGTTTCCAAACAAAAACCGTTCCTGTAGAGGAAGGATCAGGCTTTTGTTTCTTATTCTGACGAAAGGAACGAAAACGATTAGCAGCCCTATATTTACCTCTAGATTTTTTATCCTGTGGTAAAAAAGTTACTTTCCCCCCAGTAACAGTTGAAATAATAGAATGCAACTGTGAACCAAACAATTTATTACCTTGGAAAGAAAGGGATAGCAAAGTTGACTTAGAAGACATATCAGCATTCCAAGTTTTAAGCCATAAAGCTCTTCTAGCTAAAATAGCTAAAGACATATACCTGACATCAACCCTAATGATATCAAAGATGGCATCACAAATAAAGTTATTAGCATGTTGAAGAAGATTAACAATGCTATGAGAATTATGATCTGTTACTTGTTGTGCTAAAGCCTCCAACCAGAAAGTTGAAGCTGCAGCAACATCCGCCAAAGATATAGCAGGCCTAAGAAGATTACCTGAACATAAATAAGCTTTTCTTAGAAAGGATTCAATTTTCCTAAAGGATCCTTAAAAGAAGTACTATCTGCCGTAGGAATAGTAGTACGTTTAGCAAGAGTAGAGATAGCCCCATCAACTTTAGGGATTTTGTCCCAAAACTCTAATCTGTCAGATGGCACAGGATACAATTTTTTAAACCTTTTAGAAGGAGTAAAAGAATTACCCAGATTATTCCATTCCCTGGAAATTACTTCAGAAATAGCTTCAGGGACGGGAAAAACTTCCGGAATAACTACAGGAGGTTTAAAAACCGTATTTAAACGTTTAGATTTAGTATCAAGAGGACCAGATTCCTCTATTTCTAATGCAATTAAGACTTCTTTAAGTAAAGAACGAATAAATATGAAGATTTCTCAGTGTCAATTTCTGAAACAGAATCCTCTGAAACAGAGAAATCATCATCAGAAACAGAATCAGAATGATGATGTTCATTTAAAAATTCATCTGATAAATGAGAAGTTTTAAAAGTCTTTTTACGTTTACTGGAAGGAGGAATAACAGACATAGCCTTCCTAATGGATTTAGAAACAAAATCTCTTATGTTAACAGGAACACCCTAAGAATTAGATGTTGATGGAACAGCAACAGGTAATGGAACATTACTAAAGGAAATATTATTTGCATTAGCAAGTTTATCATGACATTCATCACAAACAGCCGGAGGGACAGTTACCACAAGTTTACAACAAATGCACTTAACTTTGGTAGATCCAGCATCAGGCAGCGAATTTCCAGAAGTAGCTTCTGATCCAGGGTCAATCTGGGACATCTTGCAATATGTAATAGAAAAAACAACATATAAAGCAAAATTGATCAAATTCCTTAAATGACAGTTTCAGGAATGGGAAAAAATGCCAATGAACAAGCTTCTAGCAACCAGAAGCAAATAAACAATGAGACTTAAATAATGTGGAGACAATAATGACGCCCATATTTTTTAGCGCCAAAAAAAAAGACGCCCACATTATTTGGCGCCAAAAATGACGCCACATCCGGTGACGCCGACATCTTTGGTGCAAAAACGTAAAAAAAATGACGCAAATACAAACAACTTCCGGTGACAAGGATGACGCCGGAAATGACTAAGAAAATTTTTTTGCGCCAAAAAAGTCAGCGCCAAGAATGACGCAATAAAAAGAAGCATTTTCAGCCCCCGCGAGCCTAACAGCCCACAGGAAAAATGTCAAATTTTAAGGTAAGAAAAATGTATTATTCAAATGCATTATCCCAAATAATGAAATTGACTGTCTGAAATAAGGAATATTGAACATCCTGAATCAAGGCAAATAAATGTTTAAACACATATATTTAGAACTTTATATAAAAAGTGCCCAACCATAGCTTAGAGTGTCACAGAAAATAAGACTTGCTTACCCCAGGACACTCATCTACATGAAGTAGAAAGCCAAACCAGTACTGAAACGAGAATCAGTAGAGGTAATGGTATATATAAGAGTATATCGTCGATCTGAAAAGGGAGGTAAGAGATGAATCTCTACGACCGATAACAGAGAACCGTATAAGGAGACCATTGAATTCAAATAGGCAATACTCTCTTCACATCCCTCTGACATTCACTGCACACTGAGAGGAAAACCGGGCTCCAGCCTGCTGCGAAGCGCATATCAACGTAGAATCTAGCACAAACTTACTTCACCACCTCCATGGGAGGCAAAGTTTGTAAAACTGATTTGTGGGTGTGGTGAGGGGTGTATTTATAGGCATTTTGAGGTTTGGGAAACTTTGCCCCTCCTGGTAGGAATGTATATCCCATACGTCACTAGCTCATGGACTCTTGCTAATTACATGAAAGAAATATTGATTGGTAACCTCGCCTCTTGAGGATTGCAAATCCTTTGTGCTGTTGCATCTGTTGTTGTGATCACAGTCCACGAAGGACGAACAAAGGAGGCCCCTTGAACAATAAGGTGATGGTTTAACCACCAAGTCTGAGAGAGTTTAGTGTTGGGATTTAAGTATATCAACTGTGATATCCGAGTATAATCCCTGCACCACTGCTGCAACATGCAAAGCTGTAGAGGTCTCATATGAAAACGAGCAAAGGGGATTGCATCCGATGCTGCAATCATGAGACCTAAAACTTCCATGCACATAGGCACTGAAGGGAATGATAGAGACTGAACACTTAATGATAGAGTCATGGACACTGAATCTATCTGGAAACCTAAGAAGGTGACCTTTGTCTGAGGAATCAAGAAATTCTTTTGAAAATTGATCCTCCAACCATGTCTTTGAAGAAACATTAGTTGTTTCGTGTGAGATTCTGCTAAACGAAAATATTGAGCTAGTAGCAAGATATTTGTCAGTATATACCAGGGTTATAATACTGATATTATCTGGAGGCACTGCTAGAAGATTATTATCTTTATCACATGGATATAACATTTTGTAGTAAATAGAAAGTATCTTGGGGAAATTTTTTTTTTTTTTTTTTTTTTAAATAAAAATTTTGTTGGTAAAATTGTATTAGCATTTTAATTTACCCAAATACTAAGCCAAAATAATAATGTCTGTTACTAGAAGTGAATCAAATGAATCTGTACTAAGTGTTGAAATATATTCCCCAAAATACTCCTCACTAAGTGCGATGTCCTTAAAATGGACATCATAGGCCACATTAAAAATAGGTGTAAGATTGCGGGTGATTTAAATAATTATATGGATATGCTTACAATTAAGGCCAAAAATATTGCTATTGATAATGGAAGGTGGAATAAAAAAAGTGAATTGTTCCAAGAATTATTAAAAGTCGATCAATGCAAAAATCTAAAAAAACGGGATGAACTAATACTCAAATCCTGGCCCCTTGTAATATGCATTATTGACAAAATGTCCACACACCTTATAGAAAAGGAATTGCAAATACAGGGGCTAGAAGATGATATTTGCTCATCACACAAGTGCGAAGAGAGTTTATAAATAGCCGAAAATGAAATTGTTACATTTAAACGAGACATGGCTGCCTTAGAAGAGTATAACCAACATTTAGTAGCTCAAATAAACTAGGAATTAAAAAGACAATCTCGCCATAATGAAACCCCCTCTATTAGCATTGAGGATAATGCAGGTATTTTAGAAACCCTTAAAGGACTTATGAGCAGTGAATTACAGAACTTTAGGGAATAATTTAAACACAGGCCACTGATTGGCTCAGAGATAAACTTCCCACATAGACAGTTACCTCATGTTTTAAATTCAGGGAACTGCTACACTTCAGAGGGGAAGCAGAGTGATTATAGTGAGTCAGAGGGCAGAGCCAGCTACCCAAATAGCCCCCATAATGCAAATATGCGTAAGGGATCTCCCCACAGTAGAAGAGCAGATAGGGAACGCTCCAACTCTAACAAGAAGGTCCCTAGGAAAACCCAAGATGCGTCTAATAAGGTATATGACACCCCTAAAATAATTACTTTCTTAAATGGTGCAGTACCTAAATTTTCCAAAGAGGGAACCACTTCTATAATTGACCACTTAGTGAAACAAAACGAAACAAAAAGGAATTTGTTTTTTATTGCACGACTGCTGCTACTAAAGCGGCTGTATACGGTTTGAAATGTGGCACAAATCAAAGCCCAATTAAATTCCTTTCTGCACTAAAAAGTGCATACAGTATGGCCGAAGATTACCCCAAATTTGAGAGCTCAGAATTTGTGAATTTATTTTTGAAGCACTGCCCTCCCACATCAAAATGAATCTGGCTAGAGATTTTGGTGAGAACTGCTCATTGGACTGGCTGATCAAAAGAGAGTACAAAGTTATACTCTATTCAGCAGTCCAGTGAACAGAGGGTTAAAAGGGAACCAAGGCCCAGCCCCAAAATTGTGGCAGAAACTAGGGTGTCACATAGCCCCTTAAACATAGAGTTTAGAAAGAAAACGTATGCGGAAGTGGCTCGAGAAAACAGGCCTTCCCCACAAAGTTTTAACTCTGCCCCTCCCCCATCAAGGCCCG
>NC_069503.1:751536564-751541564 GCF_027579735.1 Bombina bombina | reverse complement strand
TTGTTTTTTTTTTGTTTTGTTTTTTTATGTACACCAGAAATGAATCGCTAGTTTGCAAAAGGTCTGCATAAAAATGTTCAACTGTCATTTTGTTAGCAAAAACAGAATTTATGTTTACCTGATAGATTTCTTTCTCCAACGGTGTGTCCGGTCCATGGCTTCATCCTTACTTGTGGGATATTCTCTTCCCCTACAGGAAATGGCAAAGAGAGCACCCAGCAAGAGCTGTCCATATAGCCCCCCCTCTGGCTCCGCCCCCCAGTCATTCGACCGACGGTTAGGAGAAAAAGGAGAAACTATAGGGTGCCGTGGTGACTGTAGTGTATAAAGAAAGAAATTCATCAAACCTGATTAAAAACCAGGGCGGGCCGTGGACCGGACACACCGTTGGAGAAAGAAATTTATCAGGTAAACATAAATTCTGTTTTCTCCAACATTGGTCTGTCCGGTCCACGGCTTCATCCTTACTTGTGGGAACCAATACCAAAGCTTTAGGACACGGATGAAGGGAGGGAGCAAACCAGGTTACCTAAACAGAAGGCACCACAGCTTGCAAAACCTCTCTCCCAAAAATAGCCTCCGAAGAAGCATAAGTATCGAATTTGTAAAATTTGGCAAAAGTATGCAGAGAAGACCAAGTCGCTGCCTTACAGATCTGATCAACAGAAGCCTCGTTCTTGAAAGCCCATGTGGAAGCCACAGCTCTAGTAGAATGAGCTGTAATTCGTTCAGGAGGCTGCCGTCCGGCAGTCTCGTAAGCCAATCGGATGATGCTTTTCAGCCAAAAAGAAAGAGAGGTAGCAGTAGCTTTCTGTCCTCTCCTCTTACCAGAATACACAAACAAACAAGGATGATGTCTGTCTGAAATCCTTTGTTGCCTCTAAATAGAACTTTAAAGCACGGACCACATCTAGATTGTGTAACAAGCGCTCCTTCTTTGAAACTGGATTCGGACACAGAGAAGGAACAACAATTTCCTGGTTAATATTCCTGTTGGAAACGACCTTTGGAAGAAAACCAGGCTTGGTACGTAAAACAACCTTATCTGTATGGAATACCAGATAGGGAGAAGTACACTGCAAAGCAGATAATTCAGAAACTCTTCTGGCAGAAGAAATAGCAACCAAAAACAGAACTTTCCAAGATAGTAACTTCATATCTATGGAATGCATGGGTTCAAACGGAACCCCCTGAAGAACTGAAAGAACTAAATTTAGACTCCAAGGAGGAGTCATGGGTCTGTAAACAGGCTTGATCCTCCGCCCATTTGATGATCTTGGATACCTCTCTCATCGCTAAGGAACTCTTTGTTCCCCCCTGATGATTGATGTATGCTACAGTCGTCATGTTGTCCGACTGGAACCTTATGAATTTGGCCTTTGCTAGGTGAGGCCAGCCAGGAGCGCATTGAATATCGCTCTCAGTTCTAAAATGTTTATCGGAAGAAGAGACTCTTCTCGAGACCATAGACCTTGAGCTTTCAGAGATTCCCAGACCGCACCCCAGCCTAAGAGACTGGCGTTGGTCGTGACAATGACCCACTCTGGTCTGCGGAAACTCATTCCCTGAGACAGGTGATTGTGAGACAACCACCAGCGGAGAGAATCTCTGGTTACCTGGTCTACTTGAATCTGGGGAGACAAGTCTGCATAGTCCCCATTCCACTGATTGAGCATGCACAGTTGTAATGGTCTTAGATGAATTCGAGCAAAAGGCACTATGTCCATTGCTGCAACCATCAATCCTACTACTTCCATGCACTGAGCTATGGAAGGATGAAGAATAGAGTGAAGAACTTGACAAGCGTTTAGAAGCTTTAACTTTCTGACCTCTGTCAGGAAGATCTTCATTTCTAAAGAATCTATTATTGTTCCCAAAAAGGGAACTCTTGTTGACGGGGACAGAGAACTCTTTTCTACGTTCACCTTCCACCCGTGAGATCTGAAAAAGGCTAGAACAATGTCTGTATGAGCCTTTGCTTTGGAAAGAGACGACGCTTGGATTAGAATGTCGTCTAGATAAGGTGCTACAGCAATGCCCCTCGGTCTTAGAACCGCTAGAAGGGACCCTAGCACCTTTGTGAAAATTCTGGGAGCAGTGGCTAAACCGAACGGAAGAGCCACGAACTGGTAATGTTTTTCCATAAAGGCGAACCTCAGGAACTGATGATTATCTTTGTGGATAGGAATATGCAGGTACGCATCCTTTAAGTCCACGGTAGTCATATATTGACCCTCCTGGATTGTTGGTAAAATTGTCCGAATGGTTTCCATTTTGAATGATGGAACTCTGAGGAATTTGTTTAGGATTTTTAGATCCAGAATTGGCCTGAAAGTTCCCTCTTTTTTGGGAACTACAAACAGATTCGAGTAAAAACCCAGACCTTGTTCCGCTGTTGGAACTGGGTTTATCACTCCCATTTTTAATAGGTCTCCTACGCAATGTAAGAATGCCTGTCTCTTTATCTGGTCTGAAGATAAGCGACACATGTGGAACCTTCCCCTTGGAGGAAGTTCCTTGAATTCTAGAAGATACCCCTGAGAGACTATTTCTAGTTCCCAGGGATCCGGAACGTCTCTTGCCCAAGCCTGAGCGAAGAGAGAAAGTCTGCCCCCTACTAGATCCGGTCCCGGATCGGGGGCTACCCCTTCATGCTGTCTTGGTAGCAGCAGCAGGCTTCTTGGCCTGTTTACCCTTGTTCCAGCCTTGCAATGGTTTCCATGCTGGTTTAGGCTGGGAAGAGTTGCCTTCTTGTCTGGAAGCCGCAGAGTTAGGATTCGGTCCGTTCCTGAAATTGCAAAAGGAACGAAAATTAGATTTGTTCTTAGCCTTGAAAGGCCTATCCTGTGGGAGGGCATGTCCCTTTCCACCAGTAATATCTGAAATAATCTCTTTCAATTCCGGCCCGAAAAGGGTCTTACCCTTGAAAGGAATATTAAGCAATTTATTCTTGGACGACACATCCGCCGACCAGGATTTTAGCCAAATCGCTCTGCGTGCCACAATTGCAAAACCTGAATTTTTCGCCGCTAACTTAGCCAATTGGAAAGCAGCATTCAAAATAAAGGAATTAGCCAACTTTAGTGCGTGAATTCTGTCCATGACTTCCTGATATGGAGTCTCCTTATGGAGCGAATTTTCTAATTCCTCGAACCAAAAATACTCTGCCGTGGTGACAGGAATAATGCATGAGATTGGTTGAAGAAGGAAACCTTGTTGAACAAATATCTTTTTTTAGCAATCCTTCCAATTTTTTATCCTTAGGATCTTTAAAAGCGCAACTGTCCAAGTTGCTGTGGACAGGCATACACAAATCTGGCTACAAGAATACAACGATGCACGCACCGAATACCTGAGTTCTCTTAGGTCATGTTTCTGCACCGGGAATCCAATACCCGGTCGTTATTGGTGTTGGTGTTATACTCCCTACCGATACAGGAGAGGAATCGGCTAGAAGTCTCAGGTTTTTTTGAAGAGGTGCTGTAGTCACAAGTGTCAGTCAGCATATATACTGGACGCGGTGCGGCTGAGGCTCTAATATCAGGCTTATCTATTTCTGAGACAGCTGGACATTTGCATAAGCCCTATACAGCTTTGTTCTCTGCATCCGTCGATGGACTTTCACACCTCCGTAAGAAGTACTCCTTGTTTGTAAAGATCCAGCCACTCACTTCCATCTCCGGATCACTGCTAGTTCGGGAGTGGGGTAAAAGAATCACTGCTTATTAATATTATTAAAGACCTCTCCCTTTACATGAGAACTTAAGCCACTGTACATGGACTTGCCAAAATTTGTTATGTGGTTAAAGTTTCTTTTTCTTTTTTTTTTTTTTTTCTTTTTTATTACATTCTAATTTCTCATAAGGTAGTCCGGTGATACTGTATACTCTCTATACGGGAGTTAAGTTTGAGTGATCAACATATTTATTTTGTTGTGTGTTAGTCCTACAGTGAGGTGACTAGTCTGAACATCGCCTCTCCGTTCCTATAGAATTGTCCCATTTTTGATTACTTTTAGGGATAAATTTTGCATTCTGTCTAACTCAGGCATGTTGTGTGCTCCTATCTACACAGTGTTAATGCATATCCCAATCAAACAAGACTCAATATTATACGTATGTGGTGCAGATTTGCTTAGCCTGGGTATTAAGTCAGTCCTGAATGCCTATGTTAATAGATATTATTGTGACATATATTTTCATTCATATAATTAATACAGGCATTATTGTGTTTGCACCATATGTGACGCAGTGTTTTCTACTTCAGCACTGAGATGCTTCTGGATTAGGTCAGTCCTGACTGCTTATGTAAATTACTATTATTGTGACATCTATTTTTTAAATATATAGCTGATACACGTATTAATACGTTTGCACCATATGTGACACGATGTTGTATATTTTGACACTGAGACGTTACTGGCGCACTTGCGTTTAGCTTATATTATGTGAATACTCACACCTTATTCCTTCATCTATTGCTGCAGCGCTACTACTTCAAGTCACAGATTACATATAATGTTCATAGATATAAATCCAAGTCATATCTCAGATAGATGGAAATGCTGCACTATTATTATGTACTCTATTTAGTTTGCCTGGGCTAGACGACCTGGGCCTAAATGTTTAACCCCTATATTTTATGCCAGTATAACTGTTCCATATTTTCAGTGTTATTAACTGTATATGTTTCAATATCCTGTATATTTAGCGCTGTTAATGGTTGTCAACCTACACTATCATTGAGTTTGTCTCTCCTATACCAACACTATGTTATTTGCCTTCCTCACTCTATTATGTGAGTAAGTACCTTATAGATATTGACACAATGGTAACATGTACTATGCCATTACTTCCAATGTCTCTACACTTACTGGTCATATGCCACATAATACATTTTTGCTTTAAACCATGTATGTTCGGTTGCATTTTGGTATTACACTGCTCCCAAGAGCTGCTACGGCCCTGAGTTAAGATAGCTGAGGAATTCTTTTATTCCTA